>NW_015374164.1:145699-176259 GCF_001272555.1 Dufourea novaeangliae | reverse complement strand
GCATAGCGGATCTGCAGGGCGGCCTCCCGGAGGGCCCGGACGTTCGTCCCCTTCAGGTTGGCGCTACAGCGCTCCACCTTTTCTATGACCTGGATGCGGTCGTTAATGACCGCACCCAGGTCCGGCGTCTGGGCACGCCGCATCTCTTCTGCCACCGCTTCACCCGGTGGCAGCCTCATGCAAGATTTTGAGACCGGGGGCGGCGGCACCGCCCGGTCCTCAATGTCCTCCTCGCGGAGGCCCTGCTCTTTATGCGTAAGCTTGAGCAGCTTACGCTTGGCCTCCGCGAGTCCGCCCCTGTCAACAGCGACAAGGGGCCACCCCCTCTTCCGGCCACCCGAGGCGCCGGAGCCGGCCCCCCCCCAAGCGCACCGACGAGGCGGACATCGTGGACCCGTCAGAGTCTACGTCCTCGTCGTCGCTGATGGCGACGACCCGGTCGATGCTCCTGGAGCTGGAGCACCTGACCAGGCCGTCAGGGAGGCGCCGGAGGCGCACTATCGGTGCACCTCCCGTCATCGGTCGGGCCGGCCCCGACGGGCCAGGCACCGCTTCTGAAGGGGTATTGCTACCCCTTCCTTCTCCAGTAGCCGTTAAGGCACCGCTGGCCTGGTGGTCCACCAAGCGGGCCCCGCAGTCGTCGGATAACGACGCAGGTGTGGCCTGCTTGACCGCCACACCCGCGCTGGCTCCTGGGGCACCGAGATCCCCTGGAGCATGAACCATATTCTCTGTCATTGTGCTTTCCATAGTGATCGTTATGTTCCTCCTCATCATCCCACCCCCAGTAGCAAGTTTCTACTCGGTCCTCGCGGTCGTCTGATGACGACACGGGTGCGGCCCGCTCAACAACCGCACCCGCGCCGGCTCCTGGGGCTCCGAGCACCCCTGGGGCAGTAATGTCCTTTTTCTTTTTGCTCTTGTCCATCATGTTGGTTGAGTGGATGGATGGAGCCCTCCCCATCGTGCGCCAGCTCACCGCGTTCGCCCTCCGCGCTCAGGGTCTGGTGCAATCTGGTGCCCGCAAAGCGGTTCCAGCTACTGAGGCGGAGACCCGGGGACCCCACGTGGAGGTGCGGTGAGTGGACTTTGAGCCGGTCGAGCCCCCAACTTCGCCGAAATTCCCCGCACCGGACGAGCAAACTCGACCGGGTGTTGGTGGAACATCAGCTCCATCGGAGTTCTCGCCCATCCCCGTTGGGTTGATGATGCCTGGGTAATAATCGCATATCAACAAAGAGTCAATAATCGCGAGGCCCCTGTATGACCCGTGAACGGATCGTTTCAAACATAACCTTAAAATTATTTTCAGTCAATTAAGATTCCTCAAGTGTTTCACTAATATACGCTCCAATTTCTTGAATAAATAGCTGAACGGCGAAACTAAAGCACTGTTCCGCAGAAATAACATGAGGTTCCGTCCAGGTATGGTCGAGATAACACGTTTTAAGGGCCGTCCACACCTACGAGTTTTGTCGGCGGACACGGTCCGCGGGCAGCCTTTCGATGCCCGGGAAAGGCCTGCGGACGGAATTTCGACTGCCCGCCGACACTTTCTTGCGTTTTCTACTTCGAAGACACGTTCACACCTACGACAATTATCGGCGGACACGAGTCGGCGGTCTTTAGGCGAGATCTCTAGAGAATCTCTGTAGAGTGATTATGGATAGTCCCCCGAAAAATATGGCCTGTCTTTCTGTCTCTCGTTGAAATGGAATACAAAGGGACTCATTCAGTCCTCAATCAGTCGAGGACTCTTGCGTCGCAGAATACAAGCAATGATGTACTTAAAAATTTTTATCTAGGAAATTATTTATCGTATTGAGTTTATTCTTCGATTACTTATTTTAATCTAAACGGTACCGCCCATTGGAAAAATATTTTTGTAGGTATAAAATCATTCTGATAACGTGGAGAATAATAAACAAATTTTTCATTTGCAAATTTCACCCGGAGTGTTGAAAGTAAAAAATAAAAGAAACTATGACCGTATTCCTTGAAATTTTATCTAAAGATAAGCCGACTTTTAAAGTGGAAGCATTAAAACTAACTCCGGTGTGAGCAAATATAGACGATGAATTTCCACGTACTTCAATGAAATCTAAAAACTTTTTTAAATATAATTTCTTTATTATTTTCGCGTATTAGTCATATAAAATAATTTTACGTAAAGAGACAAAAATTGTATACGTTAATGACTAGTATGTACTTTGTATTTTCTGAATTTCATGTGAAGTACATCATATTTCACTTTGAACATGACGCAATATATCATAAATTATTTATCGAGATTCTGTTTCTACGAGATAATTAAATTAATTCATGTAAAACCAAATGTATCATAAACTTTTAACCTTTATCTATAATGCTTGCAAAGTTCAACTATTAATATTGAAATGCCTCTGAGATATAAAATTAAAAACAAAACATCGTATCTTGGTTCCATATAAATGTAGGATAGCATTTTTTTTCATATCCGCGCAAAAATAAGCCTATAACTTTTGTATTAAATATTTTCCTCCATGTTCGCTCAGTTCCAAGATATACGCCGATAAGTAAACAAAGAGATGATTTCAGCATGATAGTACCCCAGCGCACAAATAATCAACCCCTTGTACCATTTTATGTAAAAAAGATGAAGGTAATATCTGCAGTGATTTTGGAAAAAACTCACAATCAGAACCGCGTCCTATTAACTTGGGTCGCTGGCCATTGGTTGAGAAAAACGGTCGTTACAAGTTTAAAGAAAAGTTACAGTCCCTTCTCAGAGGGGCGTGAACGTGAAAGATGAGCCATACTGGCCGAGTGGCCGCGTAGAGAGTCTGGATGTCCGCGAAGTGTCTCCAGGTAGCCTATAGACTATCTGTGAACAGTACTGGTAGCTAGTCCTCCGACTGTCCGGAGACAGTAATAGACTTCGTCCGCGGACAAATGTCATAGGTGCAGACGGCCCTTTACAGAACACGCGTCTATACCATAGTTAACGTGTTATTTCAGTTCTCCGCGGCGCGGCATGTTTTACATATAAAGTACAGGTGAAAGGTTTGCGCACTGGTACGCGCGGGAAAGCTCGTAGGCGTAACTGTTACGTCGATTTCTGTCTTCGATTTTAATGGATTCTTTTGCACGCGGACGGGGCATTTAAACCGAACCATTCCCTAGCTCCGATCCTCTCATTTTGTTCCTACAGGTTATTGTCCCTCGTTAAAAACACCCATAACCGGGCAAAGCAGCCGGCATAAAAGCCGTGCACAGATAATAGTAGCTACTCTATGCGTTCCGTATCCCGACGATGAAGGGTGATAAAGTAAAACGAGACTCATCACGCGAATGGAAGAGACAACGGCAGCCGCCACCACCTGTCAGGGGAATCCAAATCAGGGTGGATCAAAGCGGACGGAACGGGTGGTGCGTTCATCGAACCAGATGAAGAGTGTTTTCTGCCGGCGAATCAGAAGGAGCTCATCGAATACAAATGATGCAGATACCGTGTAACGGAAAGAGGAGGGACGCCCCGGGAGGGAAAAGACTAAGTCGGTTTTAATTTAACGGGACGGCAAATTAAAAGGCATCAATCCAGAGGGCGAAGTACCGCGCAGATTAACAGTTTCCAAGGATCTGGGAATATTAAGGAAGGGGAGAAGTAACCTTTCGATCAAAACTGGGTACAGAATATCCGATTCCCTTATTTCGATGTCGGCGATGGGGAGGGAACAGCGAAACAGTGGTGGTCACAACGTAAGTTTTACACTAGAACTCTTACACTAGGATTTTAGATTCTCTATTCTACAATTACCGAAATTTTAAAGATGTTTTTTGTGAGAATTTATGTTAATCTTCAATTTATTATGCACTCAATATTGTACTATACTATTATATATGTATAACACATATTAGTATAAAAACTTTCATGGTGCATTATGAATCGTTTTAAAACTTTAGAACCTTTTCTTTACCGATTTAATACGGAATAATTGAATGGGTATCTCTGTACTCAATTAGACAATGGGTAGAGAAAATTCACGTTTTAGTAATGTTATGGCTGAGCGTTCATTCGGTTCGAATGTTGAAATGGGACTGCCATGAAATTGAGCGATGAGCTGAGGTTCTGGATCTGTGGTGGCGATTAGCAGAGTCGCACATGACACTCCCCCTTTTACAAAATTTCATGCTCTTGCATAAAAAGTTATTGAATTTAGTTTGTTGTGCCAGTTGCGTGTGCGATAAATGTATCTGGAACGTATGAGTATGTGTATAGTAAAGTGTAAATATGAATTTATATTATTAATAATATATAGGTATAGAGGTATACAGGGTGTAACAAAAATGTTGTCCGAGCCGGAAATGGGGCACTCGGGGGGTGAATTGGAATAAGTTTGTCCTTAGCAACAATGTAATCTGAGGCTTCGTTAATATCTCGGTAACGAAGCCTCGGATTAGATTGTTGCTAAGGACAAACTTGTTCCAATTCACCCCCCGAGTGCCCCATTTCCGGGTCGGACAAGATTTTTGTTACACCCTGTATATGTTCCGTCGTAGACCAGCAACGACGGCTATAGAATCAGACGATACCGTTAGCTTCTATTATTTTACCTCTTTTATACGTTCATTTTAAACTTTCTCGACACGGGCACTTTCCATTTAGATTTCGTTATTCATAGAGGAATAATATTCCAAAGACCCGCATATTTGGTCTCCAGTCTGCCACGAGCGCACCGTAAACTTGGGACCCATCCGCGCCGGGCCTTACCAGGGCGCACAGATTCGCAGACAATGCGGCCATAAACTCTCCTGTTGGGAGACTCTCGAAAATTCGTCGCGGTTAAGTTGCATCATACCACGTGCGTGATATTTTTCTGACGTCCGCTTCGCCCTGAAGGAGGGGTTTTCCATCTCCACGTCACTCGGGAATACCCAAGAATTTGCCTTCGCCATCAGTACACAACCAATTAGGAGGCGAAATTTGTTAACGCCTTCGGCGAACCTCGAAGAATCGCGACGCCACACGAAACTCGAAGTCATTCGTTCAAAAAACTTCGTATTCCTTCATTCACATTCGATTTCACACAGCACACTCTCGTTCGACAAGACTCGTCTACAGTTGAACTTGCGAGTCTCTTCAGTGCCGTAGTTACTAGTTATGCCGTTGCATAATTTTTAATGAATTATCCATAATACCCTACTAGTCCAGCAAATTGTTTAACGTTCTTTTTATTTCCTGGTCTTGGGAAATCTTGAATAGCCAATACAATGCTGGAATTTGGTTTTGCGCAATTATGCGTAATTGTGAGTCCTAAATTATGTTACCTCTTTTCTTAAAAATAGACATTTTTCGGTGTGTAATATTATTTCCGCATTCCTCAATCTATTTGCGAAACTACGAAATTTTATCGTGTGTTCTGAAACATTCTTTGAGCAAATTGCTATATCATCCATAAATGCAAACAGATCGTTTCCCTGCAATCCAGATAGAATAATGTTCATAAATCTGTGAAATGTAACTGGTCCGTTTTTTTAGACTGAATGGCATGCGATTAAATTCATAGTGGTCATCCGGTGTAGAAAATGCTGTTTTTTGTTTGTGGTCTGGGTGCATTTCTATTTGATGGAAACCCGATGCTAAGTCCAAATCGGTAAAATATTGAGCGTCGCCTATTTGTTCCAAAATGTCGATAGGATTCGGAGAGAATAGCCGTCTCCGATCGTTTTTTGATTCAATTTTCTAAAATCTATGAATTTTTACGTACTATCAAAATTGGTGAATTGTACGGCGAGGTAGATGGTTGGATTATGTTTTCCTCCAGCAATTTTTGCACCTGTGTTTGAATGTGTATTGTTCTGATTTAATAGTCCTTTCTAGGTGTATCTTAATCGGTCTCCGGGAACGAAAAATAAGTTTGAATAGTCTGCTGCTAATTGTAAAACATGTTCTTTCTCCTCATCATTTAGAATTTAGATCTTTTAAACGTAGGAACATTTTCAGTTTTTCGAACCATTCATTTATTTTCACATTGTATTCTGTTTGAATACCATGAGAATCCGTGGTATCTGTGGTTGTTTCTAATGTATTCGCAATTTTCTTAACGAGTTATAATTCTAATTCGGGAATTTCTAATTTTAGTGGTGTTGTGTCTGTACTCATAGCATGTATATGTACTATATTATTACAATTGGTTACTAGGGCATTTCCTAAACATAATTTTTTATGTACTAATATGCATTTGAATTTTCGACCTAGCTGACATTTCTGCTATTTCCGCTGTGGCAAATGGTCTATTCTGATTTCTAAAGACTATGCAAGCGTCAGAATATAACATGTTAGCCTGAGTTTGCTTAAAGAAGGCGTAGCCTAAGCTTCCGTTTTGTGAAATAGGAAACGAGTCTACGACGACTTGGAATTCTACTGGAATGTTCTTAACGTTAATTAAACATGATCCTAAAGTGCTACGTTTACCTTCCGTTATACCTAGCAGTTCGTAGATTGTATGTCGAATAATCTTTATGTGTTTTGCGATTTTATTAATTTTGATGAGATTTACTTGTGCACCTGTATCTATAAAGAGTTTTATAGTATTATTGTGTGCGTCAGGTGTGTGTATTTCTACTGTGGGTGGTTGATGATTTTGTGAAAGTTCGCTTGACACTTTAGCCTATTTTACTGTTTTTTTTGTTCGTGTTTCCTGTTTTATACTGGTTCCATTCGGCACTGAGGAAGGTATAGGCCAAATAATTAGTTTTAGAACTATTATATTTTTAAAGCTTCCTTTGGAATAATAAACGGAAATCATGATGGAACATCGATGGTAAAACATTACTAATTATAACTTTTCAGATTTAAATCGTGATTTTCTTTCATTGTAATCACTACGACAAATTAATTGAAAACTAACCCAAACCTAAACGCCCTTCCCTATTAATAAATCAATAGAACTAACCCATAAATCCAATGTAGAATTTATTTACATAAAGCATTTAGTAAATTGATTCAACGATTTGAGGGTGATGGCATTGTAGAGAAACCTTTTACTACACAATAAAGATTATCTTTCCACGAGAACATTCATTTTAAAATTACAAAATTCCTCCAAACCGTGCGGTCTGGTCTCTGGAAATAATTGACGGATAGTGGAAACGGTATGAAATTTTCCGAAAATCGGCTTTTAGTGTCATATCCCGAACGATCTATTATCAAAATTGATCGTCTCCGACAAGAATGCCCTCTCCTCGACTATGCATTTCTATTGTACAGGTAGTAGCGTCTCGGCTCCGCACTAACAGAGGGCAAAACGATTGGTATCGGATCGCATTGTTCGATAATGGCCGCCCTCCACCCCCCATAAGCTGGAACTTACAAAAGCTTGTAAAATCGTGGCCGGCCAGCGCCTATAGGCGTTCTCGTTGCGGTGCTATTCGCGGGAAAGGCGTTCTCTGACAATAACCGAACGATACTGCTGATAGAAGCGCATTTCCGAAATCACTTCGTATCGATATTAGTATTATTGGTCTGCGGGTGAAGAGAGAGATAACATGGTATAAAGTGAATCGACGAAACACGCCGATGGAAAAGTAATGAGGGTGATAATGGTTCCGTGGGTGTGAGTTTCATTATGTATCAATACGACGCGTCAAAACAAAAGCGATGTATTTGATAACACCAGAGATGGGCAAAATTTTTATCTACATAAAAAACGTGAATAAAGAAAAAAAGATAACAAAATTTTTATCGTTACTCAAAGCTTGAACAAAAAAGTAACTTTATCGACGTGCGTCGATTAAATAAATTTATTAAACGAGAATTATCCGACGAGTAAAAGTTACTTTTTGTATTCATGACGTTTCACTC
Organism: Dufourea novaeangliae; assembly: GCF_001272555.1. Taxonomy (NCBI): domain Eukaryota; kingdom Metazoa; phylum Arthropoda; class Insecta; order Hymenoptera; family Halictidae; genus Dufourea; species Dufourea novaeangliae. The sequence continues at coordinate 168,416 of NW_015374164.1, read as the reverse complement.
ATAGCGTCGACGATATTTTCATCTTTCACTTGTATCTTTACCCGAAAACTTTGAGTAAATCTATAAATAACTTTGGTCTGCCAGCCAGCTTGAAAAAACGCGCTGACGGCGTTGAGCGTCGAACGTCGAAGGCCAGCGACCGACAGTCGACATACAATGTAAACAGACGTAGATGAGTTAAGGAATCTCGCACGAGTGAAAATTGTAACTTTTACAATTTTCAATATATATTAATGAAAGTGTCATGAATGAACTGAGGAGATTCTGCCGGTGGAAATGAGTCCAAATATTACATCATTTGGACTATTTTCAATAATATACCATTTTTATCTGCAACATAACGTATGAGTAAAAATTGCTCAATTACACTCGAATTTGGACGCATTTCCATCGCGAGAATCTCTCCAATATGTTTCGGGATCCGACATCTGTCAGGATCCCGGCCGCTCTCGCCCGACTTGTCCCGACCCGACCCGATCCCGAAATGTCGGGTACCGGCACACCCCTGATATTTCCCTATTTCGTTACACCGCGTTGACGGGTTAACAAAGCCTCGGATAACATTTTTGTTAAGGAAGAATTTGTTTCAAATCGCCTTACGTCGACATTTTTGTTACACCCTGTATAGTTTTAAATAGAGTATTCGCCCCATCTCGACAGTTCCTATAAAAAAGTATTAACTTGTTTATGTCGAAAAATCATTATCTTAGAAGATATTTTAATCTCAATATTGCAATGTGATAGTAGTAAATATGTAGCCATACGTGCACCTTGTCTGTAGTGATAATTACTTTGCAATACGTATTTAAACTAAAATTTCACCTAAATTAATGATTCTTTGACATGAACAGGTTAATACTTTTTGTAAAGAAATCCGACACGGATCAACTACAGTATTTAAAACTATATGATTCCATTTAACAAAACGTACGTCATCTTCATATGACCTCTACCTGGCTATCTACAAAAAAACTAATTACATCAGATTATGTCCCCCTTGAAGCTATTCACTTCTTGTCTGAATCATTTTTCAATACAGTCACAAGATTTCCAGCAATATGCATATCCTGTTTACAACCGGACACCCTGTACACAGGAGGGTGTTCGGCTACTGAAGTCATAAACTTTAAAGCGTGACACTACATATCAGAATACAACGAAAACATGTTTGAAATGCAATAACGAATGACAAAATTGTGTTGGAGGCTTCCTTCCAAAGTTATTAACTGTTAAAAATTTGTATCAGAAACGCCTGGAACCAGCAATTTGCACACAAGCGGCAAGAGTGGAGCACGACAGTCCTTTACCTCGTAGCCAAACCAGTTATGTGTAAGGCGAACACCCATGTCTGGATTATCTTCTTGCGACAGTGCATAAAAAAATATACACGAATCGTTGCACGACATTCAACCTGGTTACTCATTCAAATCCATATGACCAGACCATTACACAAAACCAGCACTAAATAAACTAACTTGAATCAAACTAAAATTGAACTATACATAAAGTGAATTAATGTAGGGAGCGTTGGGACAGCGCGAAGTAGTGCTGCGTAGGTCGCGTAGTATTTTAGCCGTTAGGAAAAAGTGAAGATCGCTGTAGAGGAGTGGACGACGTGGCGATGAGACAGGAGTTGCGTTTCGGTCGTCAAGGATTACGGAGGTTGAATTAAAGCAAGCGGTTGTCAGTTTTATTGTGCTTCTTTTGTATTTATTATTCGAATTACATAGTGTGCTGTGTGTTTTTTCACCAAGTGCGTGTCAATCATTTATTTCCTGATTCTCACCTCGAAGGAAACATCATTACACCAGGAGAAATCCTACATTAATACTATTAAAAGATCGGAGGGCTATTTCGCGTCAACTATATATGTTCACTTTGATGACTGCCACCAAACTGAGGAAAGCTTACTCGAACCCCCCGCAAAGGACTGAAATAATATGAATCTGTAAACACTGAGTGGATATTCTATTGTATTAACTGTTTTTCGATAGTGTCGTCAGACGTCAACGCTTGCGAATGAGTTGCAGACGTTGGGATTGTAGTAAGCGGTAGGCACACATTATATGTTTAACAATGAAGTAAAGGCATATTTTTTTCAAGCGATGGCAATGTACGCGCATTGTATGCAGATTATCTGCTCTCCAGATTTCGGCTTCTCTGACCCAATTTCGTCAAGTAGACGATCACCCTGTATATGTACGATGCATATTCGTTGTAGCAATGTTAAATGAGGATTGTAATTTTCTGTCCTTTTTTACGAATTGGTACAAATCCTTCTACAGACACTATCGAAAACCTACACTTTCAGAAAATGCAGGAAAATCGATTATTGGAAACGTCTAGACTGGAATACCCCCTTAACCCTAAAACGACACCCATCCATTTTTTGCGCCAGTAAAACCGTGGGGTCGCGCACGACCCAGAACAAAACCTTAATATTTAAAATACTGTTTAATATTTTCGAACTATTAAAGTATTAATATACATATATCACACGACAGCATTATATGTAAATGGACTTTCGTTACATTAAAAATTATTTATAATTTTCTGATAATTGTAGGATTAGAGTATAATTTCGTATAAAATAAACACTGTGTAATGTGTTACAAACACATTATGTTGTAGAACCACCATGGGATGTACATTATTGTAACTGTCTGTTACATAAAACATAAATAGATTACAGTAATAAATAAATAAATAATTTTCGTTTCCTTTTACCAGAACAATGAGCAGCAAACAGTACCGTGTCCCCAAAAATCCCAAAGCTGACGGTCGAGCGAGGCCTTAACTTTCCAGCAAACGGTACTCGTAATTCATGGTAAGAAGGCTTAAGTCGTGCATCCACGCGAGGAAACGACAGTGGCGCCGGGACGCGTTCAGACGCTGTCGTCTAACAGGTGCCGATGGATATATCATCCGAATGGCGGGGGTAGTTTGCATTGGAACACCCCTTGTCGTTCCTATAGGACGGTGATAGATCGCTTGAATGTTAGGCACCGAGGGTGGCAACCCCTTTACGTTCTTCTATGCAGAAGCAGTTTCCATGAATATTTTTTCGTTCATTGGAGCGTTTAGAACTCTCTAGAGGATTAATATTCATCTTTCTTCTGTAATCGCTGAAACTATTGTACACATCAGGATCAGAGCATTTTTCTATATTGCAATTATATATTGGCGTTATCGAAATTGGTGGAAAAAATACACTTGCATTATACATAAATACACTTTTATCTTATGTAGCTAAAGTATACGAGGTGTTACAATAACGTTTCGAAAATAACTGATTCAAAAATTTTACTTTGAAAATTGAATACATGTGAAGCCGTTGCTTCCAAAGTGGAATAGTTTTTTTGAGAATGTATACACGCATTCCGGGGTCAGATCCATTGATCGTAATATTTCTGGTATATATCTACGACCGGTGCATATCTATTTCAACCCTTGAACACCTGTGCCGGGTCTATTTAGACTTCAGCTTACGATGACCATCTTAGGCCAACGATTTTCTATATTAGAGCCTGTCAGACAACTCGAGTATCTGGAAAATTGAATGCTTTAGTCAGTAGACTAATGTCTCAATTACTTGCCACCTTTAAGATTGTAATGTAACTTCATTTACTAATTTTACGTGTAGTTTAACGAAAAAATTGTCTCAGTTTGAAAAATAATATTATTTGACATCTCTTTCATTAAAAAATGTAGTTTTACACATAAAATATCCGAGCATGGCCATTGATCCTATAACTGTCATCTCAAAAGTGAAAAGAATGCGTGTTTATTTTAACAATTCATTTTGTACCATAGATACAGGTTGAACACTAAAATTACGGATCTTTCTTTGGTACAATTTCATCATGATTTCTTTTTTTCGTAGTCGCATCTTTGACGCTCAAATTGCACTTACATTTGTCAACATTACTGTTTAAATACCAGGTACATACAAGTATATGTATTTCCTTGTTTTTCTGTAAATCAAAATTCCAATTTAATAATAAAATTTGTAACTCTTAAGTAAAATAAATAAAATGGCAGTATTGGGAACATTGGCATTAATTAAGACATTTATCCTACTCAATTTGTATCTAGAAGTAGATGTATTCGCTCGGAAGCGTGGGAGATGGATTGTATGCACAAATATAAGTTCAAATATGACAAATTACTTCTGCCGCCTAAGAGTTTTGAGACTTTGTATTTAATTTATGATATCTTACAACTCGGAATGATATCATGTGGCAGTTCATTGTATTCGTCTCAACAAACACTATCATAATATGAACACAAAAATACAAGGTTCCATTTAAAAAACTTAAATTGACTTTGATATCTCCCCCACTACTACGCTTACAGAAAAATTATTTATACCACGTAAAAGTGAAAAATTATTTATACCAGTTAAACGAAACACTGTACGGTCCATCGACTGTGACTGTCTACATTGTCGCTGTTTAACTAAAGTTTATGACTTCGTGCAAAAAAACAAACTTAATTTTACATGAAACTGAAAGAAATGGACTCATTGTGAACATAAGTACAAATGTAATAGTTCTGTCACTATAATAAAAATATAAACCTATCCCAGATTTAACATTTTTCTTCCATGTACACTACTGGATAAAAGTAAGGGATCAGATCTGATAATTAAATAAAGAGAAAAATATTATTCTACAATGATTTGATAAAAATAATGTGTTAAAACTGATTGGTAATAATTTGTATGTGTACTGATTCCGTAACTTTTATTATATATCATAACAGAATAACCAGTTACTGCTCCATCAATCATGAACTTCGGCGCTATACCTTCGGCTGATAGTGTATTTTCGTGTATTTAAATCACCCGAAAAATCACTCCACGATATTATAAAACTTCATATGCAGAAAAACATTCAGGTATGGTATATGGACAAAAATATCGAACCCACTGTATATCGAATAAGACATCAAGCGCAAGATAAATTCCCCATGCAGTTGATGAATCCGCGACGCCCCGGGCGATCCGTTGCGAATAAAAATAACGGAAGAGGAAGCGGACAGGGTAGACGGACGGAGGCACGACGACAAGATGTTAAACGAAGATGTGTATCGAGCTGCGAGATTTTTCGCTGGCTGGGCTTTCAATAATCTATGCGCACGTGCTTCGTAGCTGCGCTTCCGCCGTGAGGCCTGTACCAAAAAAAGAAGGAAGGCAGGGGGAAAGGGGTGTAGGGGAAAGAGGGAGGAAAGGGGGAAATTTTCGTCGACGAAGTCCCCGAGTTGGGGGGGGGGGGGGGGGGCGGGTGAGCAGGGATAGAAATAGCTCTTCGGAATTCTCAGACAGCTCGAATCAATGCAAACAACTGGATATTGCCGGCAATATCAGTTTCCTTAGAGCGGCGCGCCGCTCAACTGCGAAACGCACCCAGACGACGACGACTACGGCGCGTCGAAGGTGGATCGGTTCGGTTCAGAGCGAACAAAGGGGCGAGGGAAAGGAAAAGGAGGAACTATGCACCCGGAGGTCTGACAATGAGCGAAAGTTTGTCTTACCTTCTCTCCCCCGTTCCTCTGCCACCATTCTCATCCCTCCTCAGCAACCCCTGTCTAACGCCTCAACCACCATCTCCCTCTACGGCACCCGGATCACCCCCCCACCCTCGTCCTTTTTCGACTACGTGATTTATTCAGCCTATTTTATGCGAGACCCCGGCATATGAGATTTCTACGAACACCTTATTTCCTACCCGGCTACGTGGACCACTGAAACCGCGGGATCGGAGAATCGAAGTATCAAAGAAGATCTTCCGCCGCGATATTCGTCTTCCTGTGCTTTTCGGTGGAAACTCGTTCTTGACGAAGGTATCTTTGGGTTGCCGGTGCGTTTCATTTGTTTCCGTTTGCCTCGTTTCTTTGGTGTTTTATGAGCCGATTGGGAACAAAGTTTATTATTCGCGTATTTTTGTTTGAAGGATACAAGCTCATGTAAAATTGTCAAAAGATCAATTTTGTTGTTTTTACGTATACTGACTGTATAGCATTGTGAGAGTATACTGTACAAATTTGGAAAGGAAATTTTTAAAGATAAGGATTCTATAGCCATACGTTGGAGAGACGATCGGATCAGTTAGTGAAAATATTTTCAGTACCAAGCAAAAAACAAAGAATACACACACAAACCTGCTCTAGAAGCAGATGCTCAGTAAGGCTAATATTTGAAAGCTTGTCTGAAGAGGAATTATTGAAACGATGTTTAGGGTAAAATATTCGAATCAATAATTAAAATTACAATTATAGTTTGTGGCAGTTCGCACCTAAACATATTTTTAATGGTAGAAATGTGATAGAAATTGCCCCCGAGCATTAATATATTAATTTCTATTGTTAATAAATGATGCTCCACGTTAATGAAAATTTTGTTTGTAATGGCAGTCAATGTTCTTGTGCACTTCCTTACGTCAAGTAGTGCGGCGAAGAGTGTATCAAGCAAGCAAGGCGTGTGAGCACTAGCGTCCAAACAAGCTCGCACTCAAAAACAAAAAGAAAAATCGGACGTACAGCAGCAACATGAGGAAGTCGAAGAACTACTCTGTATGGAGCAGGAATCGCTGATTAATACATTATTGCCATAATTTTAACTTCGTATGCATAAGAATCTAAAAAAAAACTTTATAGAAACTTAATCGATTTTACAAATTTTTGGTACGTTTCATTCGTAATTACATTCTTTATGGTATAACCTGCAGTCGTATGTGTAAGCATTTTTTCTTGAGCTGCTGTGGTTTAGCAGTGATCCTGGCTGTAAAAAAATTCAATCATGGAATATGCTGGAAAATTTTGGTGTTTTAAAGACCTCCATTCTGTCCTGAACCTATTGAAAAAAGATAATATCTGAATTATAGGAATGGCATCTGTAAAACGTGATTTTCCATTGAATAAAGTGCTATTTCATTTTTTTCTTTGTCAAAACAGAAGTTCTTACAGACTTATGCGTATGTTCACTCCGTGACTAGACATGGTTTACATATATGCTTAATTTTTTTAAACTCGATTTGACCTCCAATTTTTTGTAACACTGCAAAACCATAGAAAAGACGTTTGAATGCCAGGTAACTGTAACTCCGTCATGCAGGGTGATTGCCCCGTTACTAAGATCGAATGCAAGCCGCCTGCTCTGTCATTTAAAAGTCGCTAGCTACTCCTGCTGAGAAAAAGGAGACAGAGCGAGAACCGACACTCGTTGTGTCTCTGTCGCAAGCATAGACTGCTCAGCAGGGGTAAGCTACCGATGACACGTTTAGGGTCGCGGCACTTAAACGACAAAGCAGGCGGCTTGCTTTTTGACCCTAGTAGCGGGGCAATCACCCTGTATACAGGGTGTCCCATAATAGCTTCGACTCCCGGAAATGAGGGGTTCCTGGGAGGAATTGAAATAATGTGTCCTTTAGTAAAAATGTTATCCGAAGTTTTGTTAACGAGATATTAACGAAAAACCCCGACCAATCAGATCGCGAGTCTGCCGGCCGAGTTCCCGCAGCAATGTTGGCTACCAATCGCAGCGTGTAGCCAACTCTACCACGGAAGCTTGGCCAGCAGTCTCGCGCTCTGATTGGTCGGGGGTTTTCGTTAATATCTCGTTAACAAAGCCTCGGATAACATTTTTACTAAGGAAAAAGTTGTTTGAAAACATTCCAAGGACCCCTCATTTCCGGGAGTGGAAACTATTTTGGGACACCCTGTATATGTATAGTCAAATTTGTATTCATTTCTTTGTAATTATATTCTAAAAAAAGTTACATCTTTACCAAATCTGACTACCAAGTCCTCTTAAAGACTTCAATATGAAGGATGTTATTGTCGAAATCAGATATATTTTTACCTGCAATAAAAATGAGATATTTAATATTACTGATAAGTAAACTTAAAATAATAATAACAATACAATAAGGCCAATGAAAATCGATTTCAAAATCTTTTTCGAAGAATTAGATTGTTTTTAAATGTCACAAATTTTATTATGTTATGTAATAGTACGATACATATAGTAACAATTCTAGAATTATGTAATTCAATTAATGAAGAATGTAGAGACACTCTTAGACATCAGGTAAGAAACACTTGCCGTAATTAAAAACTCTCCTGATATTCTTAGAAATCTGTTTTAAAGAAACAGAATTTTTTCTCGTGTCAGATGAATATTTTTATTTTCCTGATAAAACAACATATCAAATAATGTGCTTGCAAATAACTCTCCATGTTATTATCCTAAGAAAAAACTCTTTTTCAGAATTTTGTTTCTTTGAAGAAGTTTTTTAAACATGCCGAAACTTTCAATATTAACTTTTAAACCTGAGAATAAAATCTACAATCTTCAAACTTCATCTCACAATTCTTTGTGACTTAATTTAACAAATAGTTTTCATTCAACAGTTGATTAAATAATTTCTAGGATCAAATTGACTCACTCAGTGTGACAACTGCGTTTAAAAAAGGAGGTCTGGCAATGGAGGGATAAAGTATAATAAGTATATTGAGGATTTCATGCATTTATAGGATAAACGAATGTCTAGATAACAGTACAGTTAGAAGTTTAACAAAGTTTAATAAGATTTCTCGTTTATATATATATATATATAATCAAATTTCTCTTTGAATCCAGATCATGCAAATTAGCCCATAATCCAATAAAGATCTGCACTTACATAAACATTCACAGTCTACTAATAAGAAATATAAAAACAATCTGCTTCTTAAATTTTTCAATATAACTCGAATGGAAGTAGAACAATTTTTTATTTTTTAAGAAACTGGTAATTGTAACACTCGCGTCATTGATGAAAAAGGTAATAAATGCGACGTAACGGAGCAAGACGGAAAGAACGGAGATGGAAAAGAATTATGAGAATACTGAGTATTTCTCGTTCCTGGGTCAGGGTAACAAGAACCCTTCTGCCAAGAAATGGTCGAGATTTTATTGTTAAAGTTTAGAAGGGAAGACTGGATTCGCCGAACCTGTGGCTGCAGGTTAAGTTGCTCGTCTCTCCACACAGGATAAGGCGTTTAAAAAATAAATTGAAGTGTTCTCATCTCGTTACAATTGGGTTCAGCAAAGGTTTTCTTTTCGTGTCGCTGTTAGTTGCTTTCAGGCTGCTTTGGTTGAATCAGCTGAGTGTGGCCCCTTTTATACGGTTTTGAGTTAGTATGCCTGCCTCAATGAATGGTGAGGTACGTTTTATGAGGTTAACTATGTGCCTGCACCCTCGAACGTACTGACAAAGGAATATACCGAACTGACAATTACCGATTTCGATGCAAATTCGTCAGAAAGTAGTTCTCGTGACAATATTTAACGCAAGCTTCTTTTAACTGTTATCCATCATCCATGTTGAAATGGTGAAAACAGCCTTAAACCTAGGGTTGTTAAATGTGTTTAGTTGAATATCTCGGAAACTATTAAGGTTACAGAACACGTATTTCCCTTCTAAACTTTTATAATTTGTTTAAAGAATGCCTATGCACACTGTTTATGACAAAATGGAAGTATGAATATTATAAATGAAAAGAATAATTTACTTTGATCTATAAAAATTAATAGTTTCATTCTGGCTCTGTTTAGGAGATTAAAGAAGTCGCCGAAAAATGTTTAAATTTAAATGTTGCCAACTCAAGTAGGTACTGTCAATATTTAAGCTATTATATATTCGCTGTCAATGCAAGTCATACAAAGTGAAGCAATTCATTTCAGAACCTTAACAAACGGCCATACATACATAACTTTGGGTTACGTTTTAGCTGGAATCCCCCGGCTAATGCATCGTCTACTGTCACAGGGTTAGCATAATGTGCTTAGCTACTCTCCAGGAACGCACTACGGTCACCGGCTGAACAAATCCCATATGAAAGCCAGCACATAATGTCCCCACATAGGGGATAAGCGCTTCCATTCGAGAATTCATATTCTTTTTAAAGATCCAGTTAACAATCAATTTGTCTATAATACAAAATTAGCGATGCAGCGACCAGAGCCTGAGGACTTATACTTAACAAAGGAGATCATTTTGAATACTTCTTTAAATTTAGTTGCTACTGCTGAAACTTTCGGGTGTAAGTCCTGTTAGTGGGAAAATAATTTCGTTTTTAGTACTCCATTAACGAATTTGGAAGAAAGACCCCTAAACTGGGCTCAAGAGACAACCTTTATCCATATTGATCCTGTTAGAGCATTTATACTTTCTATAGTCTGTTTTTCGAAAGATGATGTATGGAGGTAGGCCCGAGTTTTTGCAGTGTAGCCGTGATCGCGAGACACCTACGGCACTTGTGTCTCTCTCACTCTTTGCGTCTTGGCCAATGACGTGCGACCGTCGACATGAGTCCTCGCCTACGGTCGTTTGTCTTCATCACATGTATTACAAACCTTCCGAGAAGGACCTACCTACAATCGCAAGGAGTGGGGACTGCGTTCGGCACGCGCCCGTCAATCATCCATTGTCTGGAAATGGCGGAGAATGTTGACGAGACGCTGAACGTTTTCACACGTTAAAAGTTAAAATACATGAATAAGAAAAAGTTTATTTCTTTTGAAAGAATGTATTGTACCCAAATGGTGAGCAACATATTAAAAGGGGATTAAATTAATACGTAGGTTATTAAACGCTACACGTGGAAATCGCAGGGTAAACAAGGAAGTTGGTTTACCGTGCGTCTGAGCGAGAGGCTCTCGTGCCGAAGTGCCGGAGGATGGAAAAGGTCACACAGTGACATTGAGACCGTCACAACGTCGCACGAAATACGTAGCTCGCGTGGGATCCCCGCCAGGCCACGCGCTGGGGCAGGCCAACCTCCCAGGCATCATTTTTCGAAAAACAAACCATAGGATTGTATCCTTTTGTTTTATGGAAGGAAATGCTGTAGCTTATTTTCTGATATTCTGCAAGAGCCTATTGTATACAGCTGTATCCACCGGAAATAAATCTACTGGTTTTATAGACCTGGGAAGATATTCTTTGACTGTGTTGTATGATATCAAATGCACCGTTATTGCACGATTATTATACGAAATTCATTACATGATGTTTTTATATCGACTAAACCGATCACTGTTTCCATCATCTCTAATAGAGCATCGTTTATCCGATTGATCTCTACTCGTGATACTACTTTTGTGACCCTCTTTCAGAACATCTTTATAATAAATACTTCGTAACTTCTACAAACGATAGCGGGTTGGCTTCAAAATTTAACCCTGATATTCACGTATTATAGCAGTTATAACATTACTTTCAAGACACAAGTCTAACATACATATTCTTATTGTTCAAAGTTTTAATAAACTGCGTTCAAATACTTTCGCGAGTCACTGTATATACAGGGTGTCTCAGCTAACTTGATCACCTCGAATGAGGACATAGCGGTACATTTTATGAAAATTTTGAGGCATGGATTTTAAATTGTTTTGTGGATGGAGGCATGTCAGAGATTTCGAGTTCACCTTGACTTTTTTTTAACGGAATGGCCTATTTTTTGTACCATAGATCGATAGTGCATCAAATTCTGAGTAAAAGTGTATTCACCTTCCTAAACCTAATGTTTAACGAGATAGTTGCAAAACAATTTTTAATACGTACTTACTATCTGGAAGCTATAGTTGCTCGAACTGACGCTCTCCAACTTCAATACAGTGATTATTTTGTAAATATTTCTTTAACTATTTCGTCTAGGACGTAAGTGTACCGTTTAAGTCATTATGTAGTAAGTTCCTTGTGGGTGAAGGCGTATATGACAAGGGATGTTCACAAAGTGATACATGTCGAGTTTTCTATAATTTTACTTAGATGTTTATGGGTCGAACTTAAGACTTTTACCCTAGTTGGGTGGTCCTACTTCTAGATTTCAAAGGAGAAGCCATTTTTTGTATTCGAAGCGTCCCTTTCATTTGCTTGTAACTCGTAAATTACAGATAGAACAGAAAAACGATTAGATGAATTTTGTATCATTTTTAGTTGTCCATATATCAGTAGGAAAAGATGTTCAAGAACATTATTTTTCTATGAAAAATACAGAAAAATTAACGTGGGTCACTTCCCAAACATCCCTTCTAAAGCTTTAGACGTTTATTTTTCATTTCTTAAATGACATGCTATACATTTTTTTTAATGCAATAGCGGATGTTTAGATGATTTCAATGATCTATAATATAATTCCATTCGACTTTAATAATGTTTCCAAAATAAGACGTATCATACTGGTCAGATTTTCAAAATCCGTACCGTGTACTTATAAATAGAAGCAAGCAACATTACTTGCTCAGTAATAAAATAGAAATTCCACGAAGCTTCGTATAGTCACATTTTTTCCAGAAATTGCCATCCTTGTCAGCATTACGTAATAAAGTTGCGGCTATAAGTAAACGAGAATCTTCGTGAACAACGATGATGAAACGTTTTTGGAGGTTCAAATCGTTTTTGGTGTTTCTCTCATAAACCAAGTGATTGCAATTAACTTACCTAGAAGTTGTTCGACGTTAATTAATAAGCGCGTCGGGAACTTATCGTTCTCCGCTTGAATTAAATTATGCTGAAGTTACTGAGTCGAAAAATTAACGAACATGATATTAAACTTTCGTATGAACTTGTAAATAATTGCAGAAATGCCGATTAATTAATATTTTGTTCTTATGAACAAATATTATATCGTTCCATGAGAAAGAATAAAGCATTTATGTAACACGTTTACTACTCTTCATCATACAGCATACATACTTCTAAGCTTCCATTTACAAAATATTATACCGAGTAATACAGTCCAGTTCAATTTCTTTTATAACGAAAGTATTAAACTAAATAGTAATTGTCCTTAGATTATAAATATTAATTCGTAAGGGTACATTACAACACATTGAGTGTACCGTAGAAAAAGACAAGTATTGGATAACCAGTCACTGTTAACTTTGAGTCACTAACCATAAGAATTCGTTCGAAACATACCTATTATTTAATCGTTGACCTTTGGTCACTCCAATTCTCCTTAGTTAATCACCTGGCTGTCAGCTTCTCGAAAACATGACTTAATTATCCACACTCCTGATTCCTTACTAGGTCTAGACTGCGACAAGTCGGGGTCAATGCCTGTTTACATACTAAATAAATAAATAGATAAACACTGACTCACGGGAAGAATAGGCGATTACGATTCCATACGCAGAATCGGTCATGTTGATAAACATTGTCACGTAAACTCCGCGGTGTTACGGAAATTTTTGCTGGTACAGTAATTCCGTGTTGAATGCAACACGAGACCGACCGAATGACTGCTACGTCGTCATCCCCACCACTGGGGAAGGGGGCTGTGGAACTTGTCAAACGCATAACTATTGCCCGGCGCGCCGCGGCGGCTTCCCTTTCACGAGCCGACGCGACGGCTGAACGAGGGGAGATCAAGAAAAGATTACATGCCCGAGTATCGGGTGGCACGACACTAATGTAACGATGAAACTTTTTTATTTTTGGTTCTTCGTTAATGAAACTTTTAGTAACATATTGGTGAGATTATTCCGATCTAAACGATACCAAATACGGTACAATTTGAAACATATTTACTTATGTAGGTGTTAACAATTCATATTCTTTAATATCGCTTCTGATGAAGTACAAGCACAAAAAAATGTTGGAGCCTTTGTTTATTCTGTACAAAAGTGTAAGAAAGATTTAAAATGGTACAATATTGAATGTCGGATGGAAAAGAAATTATTATTTAAACAAGTGGGCTATGCGAGGTTTTATGAAAACTTGAACTTAATTTTTACATACCGAATATTGACGACAAAGGAACACACAAAGAAAACTGGTTACGCTTTACACGACAGCAAGGAGAAGCCTCAGAAAACAACTGAACAACGCACACCGGCGGTTAATAACAAAAACGCCCCATTTAACGTTCTACCAACTTATACAAGTTATAACCTTATAACATTTATTAGGCAACAACCTGATATAATACTGCATTATTAATTATTCATTTGTAGCATAATGGACTGCTTAAAAATCACTTTCTTTGACAACCAATTCTCATATGAAATAGATTGTATTTCATACCTTCGATTTATTTTTAGATATGGTGGTGTCCCCCTTTAATTGTACGAATTTTGCTTTCATTTACGCCTTGTGGGTCCTCTAACTTCTGTCAGGATGTCATGTAACTAGTAAAGCGATCATTATTGCTTCAAAGAGAACCTTGACAATGAGATATCTCACGGTGGTAAATCTGATTCCGTGAATTAGCACATCATTTTGGATTGCGTACATCAAAAGCTTTTACATTACAAACCACAGGGATTCCTTGGCTTTCCTCAACCGTCGACAGTGGCCGACGTCATTTAAAGACGGGAACGAAATTACCAATATAATCGTCGAGATTTCCTCTCGAACACGCGGGTACCAAGATCTCGAATTTCCTTTTTACACGTCGTAAGGCGACGTCAAAGCGCAGCCCCTATTTGCTCTCTGCATCCACTCCCTGATATTCCAATTCATCGATCGCATTTGTGAACAGACAAGTCGTTCTCCTTATGAAAAACGTCTTCACGTGAAAGCAACACGCAACAATTATGGTACCCATCCAGGGGAAAATAACTGACAAATGTCATACATAATGGTTATACATTTTTTCCACTCATTCGTAAGCATTATCAAACATTAACCCTGCATAGATCGCGGTCCTGAAAATTCTACATTGGGTCGCAGTGTATCAATGACTCGACCCGCGATAATTCGAAACCAAAAAGTTTCAAACATGTTTTTCGAGGTCTTGTATTTTAAGTCACACACGAAAAAGTAGAAGTACCTACTTGACTTTGATGTTAGTTTTCGCACTTTCAAAGGGCGATTAGCAGTTATATGAGACCGATTCTTGATTACAGATCCAACGGAAAGGACCTGACCTTGATCTAATTTCAGACATACTTTGGACATTGTTGCCCAGGCATGTGACATTATACATTCCACAATTCCACTCGTACATAAAGCAGACGAAACCTTCGGCTCCAACGGAAAGTTCTCACGCTATTCCACGCATAAAAGAAACGGACCCGACCTTGATCTAATTTCAGACATACTTTGGACATCGTTGCCCAGGCATATGACATTATACATTACACAATTCCATTCGTCCATAAAGCAGACCAAACCTTCGGCTCCAACGGAAAGTTCTCACGCTATTTCACGCATAGATTAGACGGACCTGACCTTGACCTAATTGTGGACATATTTTGGACATTGTTACCCAGGCATATGACATTCAACATTGTACAATTCCACTTGTACATAAAGCAGACCAAACCTTCGGCTCCAACGGAAAGTTCTCACGCTATTCCACCCATTATTGAAACGGACCTGACCTTGATCTAATTTCAGACATACTTTGGACATTGTTGCCCAGGCATATGGCATTATAAGTCCACAATTCCACTCGTACATAAAGCAGACGAAACCTTCGGCTCCAACGGAAAGTTCTCACGCTATTCCACCCATTATTGAAACGGACCTGACCTTGATCTAATTTCAGACATACTTTGGACATTGTTGCCCAGGCATATGGCATTATAAGTCCACAATTCCACTCGTACATAAAGCAGACGAAACCTTCGGCTCCAACGGAAAGTTCTCACGCTATTTCACGCATAGATGAAACGGACCTGACCTTGATCTAATTTCAGACATACTTTGGACATTGTTGCCCAGGCATGTGACATTATACATTCCACAATTCCACTCGTACATAAAGCAGACGAAACCTTCGGCTCCAACGGAAAGTTCTCACGCTATTCCACGCATAAAAGAAACGGACCCGACCTTGATCTAATTTCAGACATACTTTGGACATCGTTGCCCAGGCATATGACATTATACATTACACAATTCCATTCGTCCATAAAGCAGACCAAACCTTCGGCTCCAACGGAAAGTTCTCACGCTATTTCACGCATAGATGGGACAGACCTAACCTTGAGTTAATAACTTAGAAATTGCTGACTCACCATATGCGTCATATGATATTATGCACGCGTAGATGAGGTAGACCTGACCTTGAGCGCATGTTCTCGAATGTTCTCGTGCTAGTGTAGCTCAGACAGACCTAACCTTGAGTGAATTTGTGAAACGCTGACACAGCATATGATATTATATGTCGCACATATGATATTATACCATCTTGATGAAAGAACCGAAATTGCTGAGACAGTATTTGATATTATACTCTTGGTAGCAGCACATAGATTGGTATTACAGATTGTTCACCAGATGCTATATTTATCCCCTACTACATACAACGCCAGCCATCGTCGTTGCAGCCACGTGCTAGGTCAGCAAATACTGAAATCATGATACTATGAAAAGGAGAAGGAAGGAAGTAAGGATGGAATAATAAACGAGACGACAATTTAGTTCTTGTAACACACTGACGCATTTTTATAAAATTTTGAATTTGAAATACATTTTACATGGCGCATACGCCATTACGCGATATACACCTGTATGTGTTTTAGGTGCTCATTTTGCTTAAACATAAAATCGTAGATTCCTCCTTATTAAAATCATTCTTCATAGTAGCCTTAATATTTTCAATTTCAATGCTGAAATCCTCTCCTAACAGGTCCGAAATCCATTGTTTCTATTCGCGACCCATAATTATGACGGTCGTTATACCGTAGCCAGTCAACGAGGCTCGCACAAACGTGTAAACTAGCTGATATGGCGTACACCTGTTAGAAACGAAATGAAATTTTAAACCGCCACTTCTGTTAAGTGTGAAGTGTATTGCAGAAGAACATTATGGATCAGGACATTACAACGAATTAGCGATTAACTTTAGAGACAAGTACTTTACATACCTATCACACCATGAAATTCCATGATATTTTCGTCCCAACCAAGTACACTGCCCCAATGAGTGTGGGATTGAGACATCCATACCCAACAAAAAGGAGCAAATAACATAAATGGAAAATAAGAGGGTTCCGTGGAGAAGCGTGTATAGTTTCGGCTTTCGGCGCTGGGGATCGTGTGTTGGAATCCCGCTGGGGCCTTCATCTTTTCTAACGCTCCCACAATACTAATGTATCGATGTATAGATATACGGTTGTATTGACTGACAGACACAGTTTAAATTGAAGCATCAAACAACACATGTGTACATTCGCAGCAAAATTGTTATAGTCTGTTTCGAAGCACTAAGAAAGTAAACTTCATTTTATCGATGTATTGCAAATATTCCATGGATCATATCGCCAGACAATACGTGACATAGAATCGATCGTGTCTGTGTATAGCATAAACATAGACTTGGTTCGCTTATTCTTCTTCTTCTCGTAAGCGTGTATGATCGAAAAAATTATAATATGCGGCAATGGTTAAATTGTTGGCGAAACGACACAGGGATAAGGTGGGTACTTCCCATGTCTCTGCTGAAACCGGTATTTCACGCTCATCAAACTGCATGCAGTGTGATATGACCGCTAGAATAACCTGAGATAATAGCCAGATTTTGATCATGCATCCCGGTACACGATCTGCCTCACCAGCCGCCAGCACCACCAACGCCTTACATTCAATTATAGGAAATATGAGCTGGGTCTTTTGCCAAGATATGTGCTTTAAGATAATGTGATGGCTAGGCCACGCGTGCTACAGAGTGACCACTCATCTTGTGTTGGCGTCGTGGACTAAACATATCTTTTCCTGTCATTGCGACGACTACCGCTATTATTGACGTACAGGGCTTTAAAAACTCCAAAAACGATATCATGGTAAAAGAGGTGGCGATTCTGTTAGAGAATTGTCGACTAAGCCATTGGATATTCCAGCCTCCATGCTCGTCGAAGGAACTGAGTTTCAGTTAAAGACGACAGTCTACCTGCTTAGGACGAAAATATCATGCAATTTTATGGTGTGATAGACAAATTCGTTGTAATGTTCTGATCCGTGTTGTTCTTCTGCAGTAAACTTCATACTCAACAGAAATGGTGGTTTCAAAGTTTCGATAACTTCCTAACCAATAAGTTTAGGGCATAAGTATGTTAGTACTTTTATGTAGAGCACAAGAAACTGCATCAATTGGTGTAGTCAAAAACATAGGTTTCCATTTTTTTTAAAAGTGCAGTTGCTTTTTTCTAATGCACCGACGCACAAAAGTGCACAAATGAGTTACATATTATGCACCGTCTGATACCATTTAACTTTTACTTATCACATCTTCTTCTATTCCCAACCGTTTAGGAAGTACAGCCTGTTCCAGTTGCGTGGGACACCCTGTATACAGCTCAGTTCAATGCTACCACGGGAACTTGGTCGGCAGACGCACGCACTGATTAGTCGGGATGTTCTGTTAATATCTCGTTAACGACGCCTCCGATAACATTTTTTCTAAGGAAAAAATTGTCTCAAATCATCCCAGAAATCCCTCATTTCCGGGAGTCGAAGCTATTTTGGGACACCCTGTATACTCATAACAAAAAGGTAAACCACTAGCTACTGAAATCGTAGCAGGGCCGTGTACGTTTCTCTCTACAATAAGCATAATTCGAGAGAAGTAAAGTTTGATATTCACAAAGCTCTAATTTTTTTCTTCTTAACAAGAAATTCTACGAGTAGAAAATCGGCGAATGTGTCTTGGAACCGACAATATTGCAGGACCAAATGTCACGTGTGAATCCGGTCTAACTGTGCTTACGATTCTAGCAGGATAGCGTGCCACATGCCTCATACGTATGCAATAATTGAAAGTTTGTTTACACCACGGTGCTTACATCCAGGGGCCCCTTAGATCTTTATGTAAATGAGGCAGCGGGATCGACCGGAATATTTCTCATTCAGCTGGGAAACAATAAATTTCAGGAACTTGGAGGTAAAGGGTCTACGCTGCCGATGTCCTGAAAGTCAGGAAACGTGGTTATTTACAGACCACTGTCGTAACACCAGACCCGTTCCTATCGCAGCCGTTCTAACCTCAATTGGGTTAAGCCTAAAACCGGACTCGCATGATGGTCAGGTTCAGACTTCCCCCTGTTTCCGTGTGCATCACGTGTTACGTTTCCTTCGACTATGTATCAGGACTACCTGCATTTCCGGTAGGACGTTGCACGGGCTCTACCTCTGCTTTCCGGAAGAAGTCGATTCGACGGTACTTGGAGCATTGTGAGATTTGCCGCGCACAGAAGAACATTTGAATTTGAACTCATTAGTCGGTCATGTTGAAATCGAGTTTCATTAGAACACACATACTTCCCTGCCGTTGTATAATACGAAAGTATAAACCTGTTTTTCTATCCCCGTCTCTTATTCTTCTTATTTCTTCCGTATATCTTTATTTTTCTTTATTTTTGATTCTCTTGTGTTTGTTCACTGTATCGAAATATATAAAAAGGTTGAAGTCATGTTATTATTCTTTTCCTTTATTTTTCCTTTGTTCTACGGTGACAGTATCAATGAAAGGGTGTTACTTAATTCTTTGAAAATGTTGACATAACTTTTACTTAAAAGTGAAAATTGTGATAATTTAAAGAATCACCTTGTTTTCATTTACAATGTGTCTTCAGTTGGTGCCAGAAGCTGATGTTTTTATAACTTAGCAGACGAATAAATGGCCTCGGATTACTATTTATGTTGCATTAAGTTTCGGTGGAAAATTATATTTAGTGTAGGAAAACCTCCTGTGTATACATACCGGTGTAAACAACATTTAAAGTTTTCTTTGCTTTCAAAAATTGTCTACCCTCTGACCAATGTTTAAACGGTATTAATAAACTCAACAGCACCAATATTTATGAAAATGGTCCTATCCATCCCCTAAAAATTGTTACATGGATTATTTAAAATTAGAAGAACTTATTTTGTTCAGCGTTTATTTAGGGGTACTTTATTACGATTTTTAGGGGATAGATAGGATAATTTTCGTAAATATTTCTGCTATTAAGTTTATTATTACTATTCAAACATAAGTAAAGGGGTAGAACATTTTTAAAAACAAAGGAAACATTAAACGTCCTGTTCGCTGATATGTATACAATGAGTGTTTTCTTACCCCAAATATGAATTTTCACCGAAACTTAATGCAGCACATTTAGTAACCCGATGCCGCCGCTCGTCTGCAAAGTTACAAAAAAATCAAGTTCTGACACCAACCTAACCCCCTTTGTTAGGATCTAAAACAGAAACGCAGTGTTTAAACAGTGTACATATTCACTCTTAGCATTATTTTAAGTTCATTTGAAATGGTGTAGATTTATAATTATTACTTGTTACTACTGTACTTTATTTTCTACAATCTGAATGAGGTATACATTTCGCCAAATTAAACTGTTAGAGTATTAATAAAAATGGCTGAAATTAAAAAAAACTTGTTATGTAGGTGAAAACACTTTTTCTATCCTTTACACTCTTTTTATCCATTTTTAATAAAATTATACACATAGAATAGAGTTATTAAATATTGTATTAAAATAATAATAAAAATCTTTGCTATTACACAATACAGGGTAAGAAGTACTATACTGTATGTATACGTGTACATTAGGCTCGGACGAAATACAGTGGTAGAATTTTTTTTTAATATTCATGGCTTTGAATGACGGGCAAAAGTTGCCTTTTATAATAGTATTTAAGGTGTCAAAATCTAAACTTGATGAATTATTTTTTTCAGGTGCTTTTAATTTAAGCCTGTAAAAAATGATTGTATCATGTTTATTGATGTTATGAATTTTTCGTGATTTTTCAGCAATTTACATTCTGCTTCCACTACATAATTTTTTATGAATGTGATTTTGGAGTAAATTAACAAAAGCCATCATTTCACGAGATTTCTTATTTTCCCATTTATATTGTCAACATCATTATCTTACGTATTCTTTAAACAAATGTGAACCGTTTCCTTACATTAATTCCGTTTCAAAAGGAAACGTCATTTTAAGACTATAAAATAATTAATTTCAAAAAGTTTTGTTCACTCATTTTCATCACCGATTTCAATGACCTTGAAATACGTTATCAGGGCCATCATTCTGAACAACTTTTCTCTATACATATAATAAGCGGTCTCTCTTAGTTTCCATGATATTCGCCTATAAGGTCAACATCTCTATTTTGAATCATATACTTAAGAGTTTGCTATCACAGAAATTGATTTTTATTATTTATTTATGCAACAATCGGCAAATGTACTTATTAAATATAAAATCTAAACCTCCCTATATAATTAAATTTAAATAAAAGTATTTTTAAAAACATTTTAACCTAATCATAGTTAATTTAATACTAAGTATAAAATATCCCTGTTTCTGTTCAGCGGCAATAAAAATGATCGCATTTCTGTTCACGAGCGTGTTCCTATTTCTACTCAGCAAAAATGGAAGTGTCAAAATGAAACTTTGGCGAACAATATTAAAGATTCCGTAAGTTTTTTTTAGTAAAAACGCAGCGTCCCCGTGTAACTCACGATTGCAACGAAACCGCTCAAATCACGTTTCTTTATGACGGCAGACTTATTAAATTTATTTCTATTAAAATGCTGTCATATGTTGAATAGCAGACTGTAACAATTGTACGGAAATACTGAATTAATTTAAATTACTAATTTTTTTTTATGTATAACTAAATTATTATTTAACTTTTTATATTATATAAGAAATATACGTACTGAACAGAAATCGGGACGTGATTAGAAATAGGGACATTGACCTTACGTGCATGTTTATGGCAATGTGTGCGTCACCATGGGGCGACCGCCTACCTACTGTTCCAATAAACACATTACAACAGCCACATCAATATCTTGACAGACACAATGCAGTATTACTGATTTGAGTAGGCTAGGGATAATTAGAAACAAAAAAAATACTGTTCAAAGCATTATCCTGATTTGAGTAGGTTAGAGCTAGTTGAAAACAAAATAAATACTGTTCAAAGCAGTATAATACTTTGAACAGTAGTTTCCTGGTTTTTTAACTAGTTATAACCTTTTTTTTTTTTTTTTTTACGTGCGGGAATGCATTTACGCACACCCCCGCCATCCTCCAATGTACGAGGAGTGGGGCGGGGGTAGTGTGGGACTCATCCCCAATAGAGCAAGGCCCAGGGGAACTACCCACTAAACCCTCACGCTGGCCGGGCTCGACGCTATGCGGGGAAGCACCGGGATCTCTTGCGAACACAACCGGTACCTCCCCAGCGCCCGCTCCGCCAGTGGACAGCGGAGCGCCCTCTCTGTGGTGGGGGAAGCGAGAGCTCCCCCCCCACCGGACCGCGGGTGACGCAGTCCCGCGATCCCAACAGTCCCTTTTAGTCGCCTCTTACGACACGCAGGGATTACCGTGGGCGTATTCTGTCCCCCGCCCCACAGGGGAAAAAGAGAGCGCACCGCCGGGTGGAACAAACGTCCCCCCCCGCCCCGGCGGCGGCATCGACGCGGGCACATCCACGCGCCCGGCGACCCCGCAACAGGCAGGCGGGCCCAGGGGCTCGACCCCACCAATCGCGCGGGGCCGCCGCGTCACGTCGGTCACCCAGCGACAGGCCGGTTATCTCCCGACCCCGCTCGTCGTCCTCCTTCCGCGAGACCACGGTCTCGCAGAAGAAGGACACCGCCCTCCACGACCCCTCGCTCTCCACCATGGCAGCGACCACGGCAGGGAGCGAGAGGTCCCACCCGACCGCCAATCGGAGTGCCCGCCTCTCCCTGGAGAAGGCCG
>NW_015374164.1:143925-145240 GCF_001272555.1 Dufourea novaeangliae | reverse complement strand
ACGCCGATAGACCTCGGCGTCGACCACCGCCTGGAGTTCAAACGGCACGACCCGCGCCAGGACGACCGCCGCCTCGTGAGACAGGGTGCGGTATCCGCGGGCGATCCTGACGGCCATGCGGCGCTGGAAACTGCGCAGCAATTGCCGGCCGCGCCGGCAGGTCGCCAGGTTGGGCGCCCATACGGGAGACCCGTAGAGCGCCATCGCCCGCACCACACCCGTGTAAAGGCGGCGGACCCCCTCCCCCGGACCCCCGAAGTTGGCCAGAAGACGACCCAATAAGGTCGTCACGCCCTCGATCCGGGGAACGAGGCGGCCGAAGTGGCCCTCCCATCTCCAACGACCGTCCAGGTCAAGGCCGAGGTACTTCAGCCTCTCCCCGACCCGGACGGCCGTATCCCCGACCCGAATCCAGGCCTGGGGCGCCCGCCGCGACAGAGGCAGTCCGTGGAATAGGACCACCTCCGTCTTGGGCGGCGACACACTCAGCCCCAGCCCCTGGATTCCCCTGGCCAGCGTGGCCACCGCCACCTCGACCAGGCGGCTGACCCTAGCCACGTCCCTCCCCAGCCCGATGACGAGCGTGTCGTCGGCGTAGCACACGACACGCACACCGGGGGGGAGGGGCCCGCGCAGCGCCGAGTCGAACCCCAGGTTCCACAACAGCGGGCCCAACACGGACCCCTGGGGAACTCCTCGGCAGACCCTCCGGCTCACGAGAGCACCCCCTCGACAGGGGTACTCTATCGACCGGTCCGTCAGGTAGTCCCGTAGGACGGCCCGCAGATACGGGGGCACTCCGTGGTCCCGGAGCGCCCCGCGCACCGCGTCCCAGCGGAGAGTGTTGAACGCATTGGCTATGTCCAATGACACAGCCAATGCCACCCCCCTCCCCCCCGGGAGACCGCCAGATCCGCGAGGGCACGGACATGGTCGACGGCGTCTAGCGTCGACCGGCCCTCGCGGAAACCGTACTGGCAGTCCGACAGTCCGGAACCACCGACGGACAGCCACCTCGTGAGGCGGGCAGCGAGCACACGCTCGAACACCTTGTCCGCCTCGTCATGGAGGCATATCGGCCGATAGGCCGAAGGGTCAACCGCGGGCTTTCCCTTTTTGGGGACCAGGGTCAGCCTCGCCCGCTTCCATAGAAGCGGGACCCGCCCCGACATCAGACAGCCGTCCAGCAGCCGCCCGAGCTGGGGCCCGAGGACGCGCAGGGCCAGGCGCAGCGCCCTACCGGGAATGCCGTCCGGCCCCGGAGCTTTACGGCCTCCGAGGCGCGCGACGGCCACGGCGAACTCCCCGTCGCTGA
>NW_015374164.1:142705-143481 GCF_001272555.1 Dufourea novaeangliae | reverse complement strand
GCTCCACCAATACGAGTCCCGCCTCGGGGCCCTCCTGGCCCGGGGCATGGCGGCGTCACACGCCGCCTTCAATGCATCCCGGAGCCATTCGGCCTCCCGATCGACGTCCGCGACCGGCCCGGCCGTAATCTCCGGCCAGGACGCGGCGAGGGAGGCGGCCATCAGGGCGTCCTCCTCCAAGCGTCCGAGCGCCCACCTACGCGGCGGTCGGCCAGCGGCAGGGGGTGGTCCCGTCGGGCGGCGGATACATCCATCAGGACGTGGAGGTGTTCGCTCAGCGATTCCACCTCCTCCGCCACCCTCCACCTCGTCACCAGACGCGCGGCGGCGGGTGTTACCCACGACAAGTCCACAATGGACTCGCCCTGCCACCGCACGCACGTGCTCACGGACCCCCGGTTGAGCAACCGGAGGTCCAGTCCCGCCGCCCACTCCTGCACGGCATCCCCCCGCGCGTCGGTCCTAGGGCTTCCCCACAAGGTGGACTTCGCGTTGAAGTCCCCCAGGACCAACGTCGGGCGCGCCGAACCACGGGACACCACGTCCCGTATATCGTCCAGCAGAGCCCCGAACGCAGCGAGGGGCATGCTCGGTGGAGCGTACTCACCGACCACCGCCAGGCGCCCACGACGCACCGCGACGAAACCGCACCCCCGCGCAGTCACGCTCATGGGCACGGTTCCGTCGCTCACCGCCGCCACAGAGCCCAGCGCGTCCCCCGCCCAATCTGGGCGGTCAAGGACGCGGTACGGCTCCGCGGCGACCGCCAACCCCAC
>NW_015374164.1:141586-142245 GCF_001272555.1 Dufourea novaeangliae | reverse complement strand
AAGCACCGGAGTGGCCGGGCCGCGAGTACCTCCACCCGCGCGGACGACCACCCGACCAGCAGCCGGCCAGCGGCCGCCTGTCTCTTCGCCACGGCGACGGGGCACTTGGCCCACACCCCGCCGAGGCCGGATCGATTGCGTCTAACGACGCCGACCCGGACCTCGACGGCGGTGCAGCCCCCGGCCGCAGCAACCGCCCCCGCCACCGCCTCCGCGATGACCGACTCGTCGAGGCCCGTCAACCGCACCTCGGCGGTTTTGACGGGCCTACTGACACGAACGACGGTCCCGCGGAATACCTCTTCTAGCGCCGCGCAAGGGCGTCCGCCCGGGCAGCCCCCTCCGTCCCCGGGACCTCCAGTATCGAGGCCCCGGTCTGGCCTTTGCGGTAGCGGAGGTCCGCAATGCCGACGTCCGCCAGGCGGACGCCGGACTTCGCCCTCTGTAAGACCTCCGCATAGGAGGTCGAGCTGCCCGGGGCGACCGTGAGCGCCACCGCGGCCCTCTTGGGGGCACGCGGCAGACGCCCAGACGCCCCCCCTCGCGCCGGCACCGCCGGAACAGCACGAGGCCGGGGCGCCGCAAACTTGGCCCGCCTGCGGCGCTCCTTACGGCCGACAACCTCCGACCAAGCGGCCGGGGCGTCCGCGGGCCGCCGA
>NW_015374164.1:140462-140851 GCF_001272555.1 Dufourea novaeangliae | reverse complement strand
GTCCGTTTCGCCTGCTCTGCAGCCGCATAGCGGATCTGCAGGGCGGCCTCTCGGAGGGCCCGGACATTCGTCCCTTTGAGGTTTGCGCTGCACCTCGCCACCTTCTCTATAACCTGGATGCGGTCATTGATGACCGCACCCAGATCCGGCGTAGGGGCCCGCCGCATCTCTTCAGCCACGGCGTCCGCCGGCGGCAACCTCTTACAGGACTCGTGGACCGGGAGTGGCGGCAGTGCCCGGTCCTCCAAGTCCTCCTCGCGGAGGCCCTGCTCCTTAAGCGTCAGCTTGATTAGCTTACGCTTGGCCTCCGCGAGTCCATAGCGCTCCTTTGTCGCCTGGGGCCGCCCCCTCTTCCGTCCGCCGGTGGCGCTGGAGCCAACCCCCCCCCC
>NW_015374164.1:136935-137318 GCF_001272555.1 Dufourea novaeangliae | reverse complement strand
ACTCCGCCGGCCCCCTCGCCGGCGGCACAGGCGGCGGCGGCTTCAAGGCCTCGACAGGGTCCACGACCTCCATCGGGACCGGGGCCCCCGCGGTCTCAGCCTCACCCCCCGACGCCGGGGGCGCCCGCCGGGCCTCCCTCCGGGCGGACAGCGCCTCCCCAGCGACGAGGCGGGCGCGGAGGTCACGCACCTCCCGCTCCAGCTCGATCTCTCGCTCCGAGAGCACCGTCCGTTTCGCCTGCTCTGCAGCCGCATAGCGGATCTGCAGGGCGGCCTCTCGGAGGGCCCGGACATTCGTCCCTTTGAGGTTTGCGCTGCACCTCGCCACCTTCTCTATAACCTGGATGCGGTCATTGATGACCGCACCCAGATCCGGCGTAGGG
>NW_015374164.1:87615-135055 GCF_001272555.1 Dufourea novaeangliae | reverse complement strand
ATATATATATTCGTTTTATTAAATTAAGCTAAAATGAAGATGTACGAATTTTTAGATAGTTGTAACAAGTACGATAAATTAGTGGATTTTTTAGCTAACCGAAAAGTGATTTATGGCTGGTTGGAGTAGGTTATAACTAGTTAAAAAACCAGAAAACTACTGTTCAAAGTATTATACTTCTTTGAACAGTATTTATTTTGTTTTCACTAGTTAAGTGTATAGAATTACCAAGTAATGGACAAGAATAAATCGACCTACCCGTTCTATCTATTGCTTTCTCAGCCGCTGCGATGTATTTATAAAAAACAAAAGATTACCGGTAGTCGCATGGTGACACACTCGCTGTCATGGACGTACACGTATAAACAAAATTCAATATAGTATGTAGTAGCAGCAGTTTTTCTCGAATACCTCGGAAACTAAAAGAGACCGCCTATTATACATATGTATCAGAATGATGGCCTTGAAAACATATTTCAAGGTCATTAAAATCGGTGCTAAGGACCATGTTCTCAACAATTACCGTTAGTTTTGCTGACTTTATTTGGAAATCTAAAGGCAAGTTTCTTTCAATATTAGAAAACAATCACACAATTTTTCCTTTTTCCTTCCACTTTAAAGTACATAATGATAAATTTAGCATTAATACTTTGTAAACGGTGAGATTTAGCAATGAGATAAGCTGCTATTAAAATTGATCTAATTGTAAGTTAACAATATGACTCAAATTACTAGTTGATTTTGAACATAACAGCTTCCAATAAAATATTATAAATGGAAAGTGTGATATAATATAAATGTTTGACTTTTATTTTCTACTATGTTTTCTATTATTTGTACTATACAAATATCAGTCAATTTAGAAGAGCTAACTTGTAATTTCCACATAAAAGTCTCATGCTTTTATAACTTAAAAGTCATTGAGACAGCCGAAATTTGATACGACGTTGGTTTCTTGCCATACCATAAATTGAATTGATAAAATTTTATTTTATATACACATAATGATCCGCGTGTCAAGGCATATGTTTCCATTCAACGTAAAATACAATAAATTACATCTATAAATAACTCGGCCACGCGAGAAACTATACCGCACAGTGTTGTGTAGAAACATAAATCTACCTCTCCGATCCGCAGAGTGTTGAAATTTACGGTGAAGGATTTATTAAATCGTCGATGTGGGGATGACTTATCGTTTATTAATTTAACACCGTAAAAGTATAATTGAAAAGTCGAAATACGAATGTTACAGCATTGATATATTTAACTCTATAATAGAATGTAATCACTGTATTACGAATATTTATGTTAATTTTCAAATATAAAACGTATCGATCTATTTGTCTTATTAAATGTCCCTTACTGTATGCAATTTTCAGATTTCCTTAAAGATTTTAATAATAATAAGTGTATTTTTAATAATTCGTTATTCGTAATTATTAATTTACTTTCATATAGTAAAAATTTGAATGCTTAGATATTTAAATAAAGAATATAAAGAAACTGAATTTTTTTCATTTCAAAATAGACTGTGTTAAACTTAATAATAATGATACTTTAAGTAATATTAAAGTAAGCAAAGTGTACCCTACATGAGGTCTGATGATAGAATTGCGAGAATAATCCATTCAAAAATTTTATTTTGAAATTTAAATAGATGTGAGGCCATCGTTATGAGAAATAAAAATAAAACGTATTAAAAAGTACGCGGTTCTTTTGTGTCTCCCCAATACTAGTAAATGCATTTTGAATACATTCCCAAAGCTGGTCTTCTGTTTCTATCATACTTTTATAAGCCCCCCTGTAATCTTTAAGCGTTTACAACTTTTCAAGAAAAGCGTTTACGGACATCAGTCGATTTGAACTTTTTTCATCTACTTTGCCTCATTAATGCCTAGTATAAGTTTGGCTCCGACCATTTTGGACACCTTGTATATAGCATTGTTTAATCAAGTTGGCAGTTTGGTTATAATAATAGTAGATGAAGCTTCATACGTTTTATTACAATATAAATTCACATACTCCCAGATTATATAATTGATTTTCTTCAGTTCACTAATGATTTTAAAACTGTATTTCATCACGTTTGAGATTAATGTTCAATTACGTACCTACATACATCTTAAGGCAAGCTAAATAAAATTCTCAAACGATAGAACTTTACGACAAACCTATTAGATATTATGTTATAAATGTATAAACATTCATATTCTAATAATACTATTTGTGAACGAAATATTCTCAATTTTTTTGCAAAGATATACACGCATAGAGCAGTTTCTTATATGGATATAGAATTTAAGAAGTTACACTGATTCCAGAGTAACATAATAATTTTCTTAAGTTTCAACAAGTAACAGAAATTTTCGACAAATTTAATAGATAGTATTCATAAGTACATAAACATTCGCATTCTAGTAATTCTAGTAATTCTATTATGTACTTGCAAAGAAATATCCTTAATATTTTTGCCAAATGTTAATTACATAGAATAATTTATTGTACGAATGTAAAAAGTCAGTTCTTGAATGTTTCCAGAATAATATAAAAACTATCGTAAGTTTCATTAAACATTTTAATTTTATTATACTGCTTTTTACATATCCGTATGTGCTATATTTGAAAAAGAATTTATACTCTACCAACAGAAGATAGTCAGATGATTAAAAGAAAGCAATAAAAATATTAATTTTCTTTTATAAATGTTCTTACAATCTTCGTTTTATTTTATTGTTAATTTTAATGGTAATCAAATGCTCTTAATCCACTAATTAATCTATAAGACTTAACTATAGTCCCTGGAGGACCGCAAATCGACCAATGCATTTGGAATAAACCTCGCAAACGAGAAACTCCCATTACCATGGAAGAGATTCAGCGTGGAGTGGCGGACAACTCCCATAATGGAATACTTTTATCAACGTGGCCACGCTACTTAATTATTCAAGATGGATCACGTGCGTTAACCACCCGTCGATCGTGCAACGACCATTCCACACTCAAGTGGAAATTTAGTATAAATTCGATGATAGAGTGATGAACAAACAAAGTTTCCCATCTTGAAATTTTTATTTATATTTGTCAAAGAATGGTGTTATCTTTCAACATATTTATCTATTTATTCCATACGTTATTCTATGCGTGATCGGCTTGTGAATCGATTTACATAAATTCATTACAGAAATTGAAACCATTTTCTCAAATAACATTCTCTTAAATTTAACTTTAGCTTGAAAATAAATTATAATAATTCGTTAGTATGTAAATCTGACGACGATATTACACTACCAAGGGTTGTTGTTAGCTATATTATTAATTGTGAAATTTAGTAGAAAGGAAGCGAGAAATAAAATTCATTTTTTTTTTTTAAAAGTGAGATGAATATTTAATAAAAAATGAAACTAAATATCGTATAAAATTCCTTCACTTAAGACCTTGATTTAAAACATTTAGTGCTTAATTTTTCCTGATTATAGTTCACTATGTTTATTTATAAAAGTGTATTGTATTAAATAAATTCTATAAATATTTAAGAAACTTTTTCTAAAGCATTTTCTACAAAAATCTTCTAAGATAGACTATATTTATGACAAGTTTTCTATATACTTCATATGTAAAACATTAAAAATTGTGCATTCAAATTTGTTACAAATTTGTGCCTGTTTACTAACCTAGTAAGACAGGAAATTTATAACTGGTTACAATTTCCAAAAAAGTTGATTTGTGCCTAACTCTCTTTAACTATTAATATAAATAGAGACAGCAAGTTCTACATTTTCGTTAAGTTATAAGGTTATATTTATTTATCTTAATCTAGATTTTACACTTATTTTCATGTGAACAATTTTCTTGCCTATTTTTACGTAAGAACGTAATCTTCAAAATTAATAGTACAACAGGTAAACTATAATTATAGTAACTAATTATATGATGAAATTAGTCTTCTAAGTCTTAAGTTCTTAAAGTCCCCTTTGTGTTTATAAATCCAGTGATCCTAATATGTTAAATTCTTGATAGAAAAATTATGTTTACGTTTCTCTTTCCTCGTATAGTATTCAAATAAAAATAAAATACCAGGTATGTGCTTGTTACAAAAAGTATTATTAAAATTGGTCTGTAATTCTAGGTTTAATCTTTCATATAAATATATAGACTAAACATTATGATATTTTGAAATATCTCATTTGCAATAGTGAAGAACAGACTGTAATAGTTTTGTACTATTAAAAAATTATAATGTTACAATAAGCGTAACTTCCAGCCTCACTTAATTTGACGTAAATTGGGTAATATGTAAGTTTAAAAACATGTTCAGCTTCAATAACGAACACTAACCAATAAAAATTAATCAATATTAAAAATTCTTATCACAAAGCATTTTAACTATTATATTTTCTTGTTCAGTACTCAGCCTTATCGATATTAGAAAGATGAATTTAATTCATCCCTGTAAACTCCGTAAGGATATCCGCGATCAAAAAGTAAACCAGAAAATTTCATTTAAATGCAAATAACCCTGCGTAAGTGGCATCGCGTTATTCGAATTCAATATCGATGGATATTTTTAGGTCACTCCTAGCTACAGCTGCCCCTTCAACACCTTTCATTCTGCCGTTGCTCCTTTCTCTTCTGAACAATAAATACACGTTATCGTTGTTTTTAAGACGATTTAACGTGCGTAATAATATTTCAAACACAATGTATATACAGTGAGATTCCGGTAATAGTTCGTCATAATATTGTTATCATGATAGTTGATGAAATTGTAGGTGAATGGATGATAGAATCACGAACACTCAAACAATATTTCAACCACTATTCTTTTACAGCAATATTATAAGATTCGGAATACTTATAAAATTGGGCACTGCGAAATACCATCGAATATCGTTTACAAGCAGACGAACAGAGCTTCCGCGTGCTTGTAATTTTAGGGAAATGACTGAGACGCCGGGCTAGGTGTTTATCCTTTTATATGTATACATATGTGTTAGCAAGTCTACATATTTTAAGTGGAGTCTAAGGTTTGTCGTTCATTGATCGTTGGAGAATTTATAATAGGGTTTTGGATTGCGTGCAGTCCTGGAAGAGGGTGCATGAAACTAAATAGACCTAACGGCGCATGGTGGCGGAAGACCGCGTTGGGTTCTTCGGCTATCGGTGACGTAGAGGGTTGTTTATATGACACAGATGAGTGAAAGTTTAGATATGGCAAGCAGCCCGACGTTGCGTTGCCGTAAAATAAAAGCATTATTCCTAGCGGATTTGGCTACGGAGTGGGGATGACAGCGATGCCTTTTGGTAAGAGGACTGTGATTGACCGCACGGCACTTACTCCAGAACCTGGAAGTAGCGTAGTCCTTTTAAAAATCAAAGGCCTCGGACCAATATTTCTAACATATATTAAAAAAGTTAGTCGAGTAGCCGACTACTCTGTTGAGCTTGAGTCATGGTGTCAAAGGTTCAGCGTGATCAGAGTCATCACAGATGATAATTGGGTGTTGACAATGACGTTAGGCGATAAGAGCGAATAGAAAGTCATACGACTAGTAATATTAATTAAGTAATAAATAAGTAATAATTAAATAAGTAATATTTCGTGAAAATATTTGTAAGATGACAAGAATTAGTTTTTGTCATTGCGACCCAAGACAGGAAAGACATGGACACTTGAAAGTGTTGCAAATTAGACCTAACCCGGTACTACATCGTGGGCCAGAGAACTTTCTAACATATTCTTAAACATACACATAATTGATGAAAACTAATTGATAAATCGAAACAGAACTGATGTAAGAATGAATACTATTACAATTTATTG
Source organism: Dufourea novaeangliae (assembly GCF_001272555.1). Lineage (NCBI taxonomy): Eukaryota > Metazoa > Arthropoda > Insecta > Hymenoptera > Halictidae > Dufourea > Dufourea novaeangliae. The sequence continues at coordinate 129,231 of NW_015374164.1, read as the reverse complement.
CAACCGTAACTGATAGAGAACCGGAATAGAACCGATATAGCATCGATATGAGAACTGAAAAAATAACGGTTCTAGAACCGATATAAGAACCGAAATAGATATACATCCAATTCGCGTAAAAACAGAATTGGGTGTACACGTAAATTTTGTTTCTTTAAAACTGTTATACAGATTAACGGTTTTTTGAAACTGTTTCAATAACCGAAATCGATATTATAACAGTTTCCAAACCCTAATTTTAAATAGACCCTTAAAATAGTCCCGAAGGTACAGTAGGAATAATCACGTACCAATTCGTAGGTTTTACTGCACATTTTTTGACAGGCAAACGTATTATCGTTGGAAGATTAAACCCTTGAAACATTTGAGGGTAATGGAAATTCATGATAGCTCGGTAATTTCTTGGTGAACGCATTGTCCCTTGGATGTTCAATAATTGAAAAAACTATCATATCCCTCCCCAGTAACAAGGTCGATATCATTAGATTTTTACTGCTTCCCGGCTTAACCTCTCAATGCGGAGTTTTTATGCGGGAAGTTATTACCAGCGCGTTCGAACTATTTAGCCGAACATTATGAACCGAGGGTTTATTACGATAGGATTACCGTTTTCCATCCGAATGACACTCGAGTAGAAAAGAGCCCGAGTGATTTAGAACTAAGTGGCCTTTATGAGGAAATTTTAGCATCGAGTGGTCTAGCTTAATGATTATCGCGAGATTAAATATTAGTTGGCTCCTGGTTGGGTCGATAAAATTGGTCGGGAACGGATGTGGGCTTCAAGGGGGTCAAGGAAAGAGTTCCTCTACCCCCACACTGTAGTCGATTCCGATCTCCTCTGGAACAGAGTTTCCCTTCGGGAACTTTATCAATGGCCAATTCCTAACTCTCCTCTTCTTTTCTTCCCGTATTTTAATACGAACGGGAACAAGCGGGCAGGAAAACAATAGTACTTCAACGAAGGCAGTTCAAAACTTTGTTTTTAAACACACGATTTTACCCCCTCCTCCCCCTCGGCCCTACCCTCTCCCCTTCCCCCTTAACTTTCTACTCCTCCACAACCCCTCAATCTTTTATGGAAAATTCACAAATGACGAAACCCTTTGTGGTTTCACTTTACGTGGAAATTGATTCAAGGGCTGTTTGCTCTGGGATTGATTAAAGTAATGAATGAAATACAGAATGAGTCACGGGGAACAAAAGTACCTAAACATTTCTATTAGGTTCGTGCATGAAAGAAAATACATTTGATGTAAAAATTAAAGTTTTACGAAATTTTCGCCGAAAAATCGTCAATGCCCGAGCTGCTGTAACTTCGTAAAGAAAAATCGTACAATAATTCGTCTGGGGTTATATTTAAAGGTGAAGCCTCTACTTTCACAAACATAATTTCATTTTCAACTTTAACAAGAATTCTTTCTGAAAAAAAAAATAAATTTATATTAAGTGCAAGTTATAATTACGAATTTTACAGAACTCACTCCTCTCCAGTATCGTCTGGCTTGTTTTACACAATTATTGTGCAGGCGTCATCCCCACTACTGGGGGGGGGGGGCTCCACTTTTGTTGCCGAGGCTCAGGACTCGGACAAAAAATGAATTCACGAAGACCTGAAACATTTCTCTGTATAAAATTATTGTTCCGACACGGACCTGAGTTCGGGACGATAATCAAGAGGAGTCTGTAATTGGTTTTACAGTCTACTTTAAATTATTTTACTAACCTTCAAGCATTTTGACTATTAAAACATATAGCGGTATCTGAACTGAACATACACTGCCTCATGAAGGTATTGAAAGACTTACCAGAGAAAACTTTTACGACTGCAATATATATGCGTGTTAAACAAAACTTTTTGAAAAAATCTGAAAACGTAAATAGAACTGACAAGACATTTATTGCAAACATACACTTCACAGAGGTTTTGAAAAGTATTTGAACAGTTAATTGTATATATATAGCTGCGTGGGCGCGGCATGATCTCCAATAAATAAAGGCAATTTTTATAAAAAGAAGAATTATTTATTTAAAGAGGAGGAGTACTTATCTTAACCCGTCTTTCCTGTTCTACGGTCGTATCACGGCCCTATTTTGTCCCTGTTTTGGGCGTCGTTATCAAAACGACGCTGCTAACCTGAAGTCTCTCGCTTTAACATTATGCAATACGTGCTACCTATCGGGTAACACGTAACAATATATTAACAAGAATCAATATTTGTAGGACCATCTTTGTCGCTATGTAATTAAATGTGTATGTTCAAGGTGACTATATGGTACTATGTACTAATTTTTTAGTTATATTTTATGTAATAGAATTCTATGTATATTTTAATTATTCTTTCCTTCAATGATGTTTTAAAAGTTGTATCAAATTTTTTCAATGATTTCTCATTTGCTCATAAATGTTTAATAGGGTTAATATCGCGACTCTCGTGGGGTGTAGTGTATAAAATCCATTCATTAACAATTCTCGCTGTATAGTTAGGACCATTGTCCCGTTGAAACTAGAAGTACCACTTGCGATCATACACTTTCTACGGCAAGTTTTTAACTTTGCCACTGTATAAGCAATGAGCAACAAGATCACTAATAATTTGCATTCCCAGAAATATAGTAGAGTGCGTCAATCAGCAAAATTCATCGATTGCTGTGCATGAATCTAGTAAAACACCTGAGTAGGTAAATATCAAAACAAACAAAAAAGAATCGCAGAATTTCTCAACAAGAATGCCTCGTTTCGCTTAATTAGCTAAATCTGCGCCGTAATAACGGGAACGCCGGGAAGAAACGTAAACGCATCCTTTAACGCCTCCGATAAAAACACAATGGCCATCGTTGCCAGTCGATTGACCACACTTAGAGGAGCCTGGAACGTTTTACCGACTTCTACCGTCGTTGTTAATGCGGAGCGGAGCGGAATGGCTGGAGCGCTAGGGGGGTAGGCGCGGTCGATTAAGGGGATGCACCCGACCTCCCAAGGTTTTCTTTTTCCCTCCGTCCATTCTACGGAAAGACACAATAGTTTTAGCCTCGACAATCGGTTGATTGGGAAGAATTACGAGACGATTGTTCGGTCCGGTAGCTCCGTTCAGCGAAGTGGATGTGTCGGAAAGGAGAACAGCGCGTAAACGGGAACGGAACACAGGAGGGTGCTAACGAGGGCCAGAAGCGTCCCAGGGTTGCCCTCGTCCTCCGCCGTCCCTCCTACACCCTCCTTACGGTCGCCAGTTCAAAGTCATTCACAGCGGAGAAGAACGTCATTTAGCGCGACAAAGTCCCTGGTAAATCCACTCGCACGCCTTCCTCCTTTTTGCCATGGTGTAAGTCACACTTTTTACCTTCTTTATACGGTGAATGGTAAGCGTTGCGCGTATTCAGTGCCGTTTAAGCGCTTCTGAAGGTAGATTCTGGTGAATACATGACGAAAATTGACACACGGCAATAATTCCCCCTTAAGGGGCTACGTATACGTAGGTCGGTAAAACAAAAAACAATTTTTAAAGAATATTTTAATTCAATAGTGTCACCTTTAAACTGCATTCCTTGAAAATTGTATTGAAAAATTCATAAAATTAACGAAGTTACAGCCTGTACTAGACACCTACTTGAACGCTCCTTTCCGGGCAGGTAAAACCTTCAAAGCATTTTTCTCAAAATGGTATTCCTAAAAACGGTAACCGCTATATCTTAAAAGCTAATGGACCAATTTACTCTAAATATGGCACAGGAATTCGTGATATAATTACTTGGTTTCTGTTGTATAATTTTTTTAAACGTCGTAGTTTATTTTTTATTAATTAAAGATGTTCACTTGCAAATGATGACTTTGCGAAAAATTCAAAAATCGACTGCAAGTACGGGAAAGGTGTCTAAAACGATCCCTCGGGGTAAAATGATTCCTGGCTGCCCTGTGGTTATTAGTGGTGCTATATCGTAATGTCGTTCTACAATAGTTCTCCCCGCCATGTGAATATCAGTGCTCTGTGTGTTGCCCACAAGAAACATTTAAAATTACTACAATTTATCTAACAATAAGATAAGCTCTTTTTCAATGTTCTGTAACTTTTGTCATAAACGGTTTAATGTGACAGCTGCTTCTTGCGCGGATTTAAGTACAATTCAATAATAAGTTAATTAATGTTTCGTTACCGCATGTAATCAATTGATCTTATATTCAACCACTGAATGTGAGTTGGGTGTTTGGGATCATACGATCCCTCTCTAGTAGGATAAAATGATCCCAGGAATCATTTTTATATCCTATATTATTGTTTGTTGTTTTAGTTACAACCAGAGTTGGGCAGAATTTTATTCGAATAATACAAACTGAAAAGCAGCAGTATCTAAGAGTGTCGTTCTGAGCTTTAAAGAGTTAATGAGATTAAATAATTGTTCGACAAATGTCGATTCATTCATAAAGAAGTATTATTTTATTATAAAAATTGAAATTTCTACGTTTGAACAATTAGAAATGACGAAATACTTTTTTTATCTTTTATTCGTTATTCGAAACTTTTTATCTAGATAATGAGTTTGCCCATCTCTGGTTACAATAATGCCCCATCAGTATGAAAGAAAAATAATGCATCAAAGCTGCTTTTATTTAAATAAAATGTAATAACTGAAATGCTCTTTAATGTTCGTCGTATTTACTATCAATATGTATAAAATGATCCCCGGGGATCATTTATACACATACATTACGAAATGATTCTTATGTATGCCTTCAAAGAAATGTGAATAAAAACTATAATTGATCACGTAGCTAAATTTTATATAAGACAACGATAAGATAGATAGACTAACTTACAAAAACTACTTTACTTTTATTTAAATAATGAGCATTTGTATTTTTATATAAATTACGCCTTAAAGGGATCACTTTAGACACCTTTCCCCTACTAGTTTCTTTTTGTCTATTTTAAGAATAATTTTTCCTTTTAGTTTCTAATAAAAAACAACGAAAATATGCTGGTTACTGTGGCGGCCTTTTTTGAAAAACCGTCGTACGAAAACAGCTACCAAGTCCTTTCCCATTATCGAATATTTAAATGAAACTTTCACATTTTATGGGCACAAGTATGCCTTTCCAATGTAATGTCTTTTAAAAGAAAATTTTTTTCACTGAACAAAGTTCTTGAAATTCATCCTATTTTTTCCCCTCATAGATGAATGTAACCCCTTAATACAATCTTTCTTATCCCTGTTCAAGAGTCACTTCCGTATGCTGAACTTCCGTAGCTACGTAGAATGCAACAGAATAGGCACGATGTAATCAGAAGTTAAATATCTACAAATTTTCATTCTCTTTGTAAAGCATTTCTAATTCATTATCAAAACCATCCTGATTGAATGAGATCAAACATCCTCAGGTAGAATCGTTTTTGGTGACCAAATAGGGTCGTGTGTAAATTCATTATCACCGAATAAACATGACTGATTCATTGATTGAGGTTTCGTAAAAAAATGTAAATGAAAAATAGGTGAAACCGTAATACGTTATTTAGCACAGTTTTGATACTTGGGATGCGGTGCGAGGTACAATGAGACAAGTAATTTATTTAATTGAACAAAACCCTTTAATTCGATAAGCACATAATTTCATCATATCTTGGAAATAAAGATGTTATGCGATAGTTAATAAATGTCTCAAACTTGCATTATTCCAATTTCGGATTAGTTTAATTCATTTCACGTGCAAGGGTAAGAAGGGGAAGAATGAAAGTTTTATACAATCTGCTGCCAACAATGATTCATCGACCCGATTGTCGTAAAGATTATTTTATTATTTCTTCTGTAATAAAGGGAATAAATGGAAGAGTCGTGTAAAAACCAAAATAATTTGTTCTTTATAATGCCCACTCTGAAATCGCAACGAGAATTCGCAATAATTTTTGCACAAACTTATTGGAATATCTTTTGTTAGTAATCTTTTTTAAATTCAGCTGTTTCTATCTGCTGTTTCTGCAACAATAGGATAAATAGCATACCTGTACCAAAGTGGACGAAAGTCTAAAATATATGTAAAATACCTATATGCAAATTATTAAAACAAGATATAATATGTAACCATTCGCCACCTGATGATTAAGTGAGTAAAAAATAGAATCTATTATATTGTTCAATTACATGTGTTATATAAAAGTCCAAAAATATCAAAACAAAATGAAATGAAATATTAAATTTATTTCAATATGTGTGTTGAAACATATTATATAGCAGTGTTTCTCAATGTGGGCGATTGACATCTTAAAGTGGGCGATTATCTGACTATCTGCTTTTGGAGGGCGATGGTCATTTTGCGTGAGCGTATCATAGTTATATTATATAATATATCTATGGGGCGAATGCATTTTGAATACCCGCCTGCTGCGATGTCTCATGATTCTTCACAAGAAAATCCTTCATAGGATTTTGACACAAAAAATCCCATAAAAAAAGGGATTATCATGCAATTTTAAGCTCTTAAAAATTAAAGTGGGCGAATTAAGAAGCGGACCTGACAAAGTGGGCGTTTGTTCCAAAAAGGCTGAGAAACACTGTTATATAGTGTATATGACTTATTATCATTTGTTTTTATATTTTACCTTTTGTTTTAATCATTTTCATATATTTTACCTTAGATAGTATATAAATTAATTAAAAGAAAAGAAAAAGTTGGTTTAGACTACTTGTAGACTTTTATCCAATCAGTGTGCCACGGGTGCACCTACAATGCTGTATCGTTTAGCATCGTTATTATAATATCGACTTTGTACGTACATGTACAGTGAGTGTAAAAAGTATTCGTACACTCTTTAAAATGGAACAACTCTTTTAAAATTGGTCCAAATGACTTGAGTTTTTTTGGCGAAGTTAGAGACATTAATTTACTAAATGATGTGCAAAAAAAATTTGAAAAAGTTGCAATTGGTCCGAATCGCGAAGAAAATATTAAAGGTGGTGTTTTACAACTTTTTAATCCGAGGTTATAATGAAAATTTAATAAATGCGTATCGAAGATTTGTGTTAGTTATGTACATACTGAAACTTTCATTGAAATCGGTTAATACAGAAACGAGCGATAGACATTGAAAGATGTGAGAATTGTTAGATTTACTACAGTTGTAGATCGAAAGTCGGGAAAAACTGCGATTTTTAACATATTTAATCGTTTGTATCTCGTAGCAACGTTAACCGATTTTGATGAAATTTTCAACATGTATATAACTAACATAAATCTTCGATATGTATTTATTAAATTTTCATTATAGCCTCAGATTAAAAATTCGTAAAACACGACCTTTAATATTTTCTTCGCGATTCGGACCAATTGCAACTTTTTCAAATTTTTTTTCACAACATTTAGTAAATTAATGTCTCTAACTTCCCAAAAAAACTCAAGTCATTTGGACCAATTTTAAAAGAGTTGTTCCGTTTTAAAGGGTGTACGAATACTTTTTACACCCACTGTATATTATAACGCTCACTCTCCAGAATGAGCGGTAATCGCGTTCATTTTCTTCGTCAGCCTGTTTGGTCAAGCGATCCAGTCACTGGTGTATAATTACGTAGTCTGACCTCCTCACAATGATCAATGGCTCTTCATTATTAGGAATACCTTGGGAGTATTTTTGTTACCTTCTTACCGAATGAAGAAAAGATAGTTTGATGCGATGAACAGGTACTATTTTCCAGGAGTTGATTGAATCGACTTGCTGTACGAGTTATTCGTCGTTTTTTTTTTATGAAAACTTCTGACGGAACGTATGAACGAGCACAAATTCAATTTTCATTACATTCTATCAACCTTGCAAAAAAAGTTACACTACTTCAATTGGAAAATTTTGTATCATCTACCCAACTAATTAGACTTAGCCCTATCAGATGGATAATCCATTAGAACGTTAGGATAGTCCGTATCAAGAGGAAACTTCGAAAACAAAGTTCATCTAAAACATTTTAAAGAATTTGTTCAGAAAAACAATCGAAATTGTATATAAATTCTATATCTGATGCAATGAAATTGAAAAATCGGAAGAAATCCCTCCAAAAAATAGTACATAAGAATACGATATGATGTGGTAAATATAAATTATAACTCTGCCCTTAAAAACACTACGAACATTCCAAACAACTCAATGTTTTAGGGACGAAAGTTTTCGCAACGATAAGTATCTTAAGTAATATTTAAATTAGCGAAGAACCTTCAATCGATACATTGAAGTTGGAGATTAACGACTCCCGATTTTCGATCTAACAAGCGGCCACGCTATCCTCGTAAATCGCGAAGGAAATAACGATGGGTACCGAGAACGTGCGAGCCGACAGATACGTTAGGAGTTGCATTAGAATCTCTTCCTCGTCTTTACGTCCGTCTAGGACAGCCATAGCTTCCAATTATTTCGCGACACTACCCCTTTATTGCGTGCTCCGTCGTCGTTCATCCGTGTGGTTCCTGTCATTCCTAAACGAGGCGTCCAGCTTGATAAAAGGATGTCAACTGCGGCTACTAAGCGATGCCATTGTTCTTCCCGTTGAGTGTGTAATTTATCATTTCGTCTCACGTAAAAATGTTGACGACTTTAGTACAACTACACGATAGAGCGTATTGTCTGATGATTTCATATCTCTTCCGGTATTCTACTGCACAAAGTCTCGACATGTTACGAGTCTATAAACAGTGTTATATTCCATCGATCAGCGAAATGTTTATTAATCGACTTGTTGGGGCACGACAAGGATCTTGTTGCTTCACAGAATATCGCACTAGAAACTGTCGTCTGTAACTCACTTACCCTCTTTCTCTCTTGAAAGATCAATGAACTGACTCACTGTATCAGATTTAATCTAGTATGTTTTCGATATTAATATGATACGGTGACATGGTTGTTTGAGTTGTTCCTGAGCTGGGTAATCTATAAACGATCTATTCTTACTGTACTGTGGCTGAACTAATGTGAACTAAACTGATGCTAAATGAATTCTCTTCTGTGAAAATTCCAGAAATCAAGACACTGGTCCATCCTCCCTTCCATTTAGTTCTAGGCACGCCTTCCCTGGAAGAGGTGCAGCCCTGCCCCACAGTGCACTGCCTTATTATTAGCATCGCAACACTGTTTCGGACCACTGCGCGTTGACTTTCCCAAGCCATTTTCCGAGACTGTTAAGGGGTCATGCTCAGTCAGGAGGCCGAAAAAAGAGTGTTCTTTGGGAATTTTTTTCTCGAAAACTATAAGACCTTTTTCAAAAAATGTGTTTGTGTTTCAAAGATTGCAGCTTCTAGATTATATGGTGATTTTTTTATTTAAAAATATTTATTAGTAAATAAATAATCTTCCGAATGTCTCTTCATAAAAAGTGGTCTGCCGTGATCACTGTAACTTCGTAACGGTTCATCTGAAATTAAAAATTCAGTAAGATTTATGTAATGGAAGAACCAATCTTGTCCTTGAACGTGGGGTTTTTTGAAATATTGATTAGGAACAAAAAAGCGGACGTTTTCCTGAAAAAGTGCGATTTTCACCTAAAAAATGACTCGTTTTTGGTCAATTAAAAAAAAAGTATGGATCGAACAAAAGAATTCTTCGTTCAAGGACAAGTTTTTCTGATTTGAAATAAGGCGCAAAAGGCTTCATGTAAATCGACGCAATAGTTTTCGAGAAATATTGATCACCGATTTGAAAAATGTAGTTTCGAGAAAAACGCGTTTAAAGTTTCAAGTCAAGCTTACACTTATATAAAATGTTCATTTTTTAACGCCTGTAACTCTGTCATTTTTAATTGGATTACCTTGAAACTTGCACAGAATATTTTCGAGATGTTGTACTTAAAGAAAAAATAGGAAGTGAAAAATCGATTTTTTGAATATTTCTGACTGAGCATTACCCCTTAAATGTCACGGCATCATCTGGGAAATCTTCTAGTCGTTTATGAGACGGATCTTGCGTTTTCGAAGGAGTCGCCTAAAGCCTGAAGCCGTAGGAACTGTCTCTCTGCCCCAAATTCACCCTGATATTCTTGACTATAACAAAAACCTATAGTTAGTATTTTATTAGTAGTTAATTTCCGAAATAATGTAATTTGAAACTATACGGGGTATATGTACGATTGAATAGAACTTGGCTAACACGACTGTTCTTTACATTCCGTTGCTACTTGACTTACATGATAGATGAATGTCCAAATGGGATTATTTCAATAACTAAGCCTCGGATGAAAACATTTTATTCTACATTTTTTACTTATTTTTGCATTGAGAATCACTTCCTGCCCGTTTATACCAAACTTTCAACTGCGTCCTGTATGAAGTAATAAGAGAAAATCTGTTGGAAACCCACTGGAAATATGACATGTTAAATTTGAGCGATGATTAAGAGTGGACATGCTTCCTTGAGATGAGCGAATCTTAAAAATTTACAGTAATACTACCTACACTGAACGAGTTTTACAAAGTAAATTGATGTTCATGAAAAACATATCGGTGAATTAATTCAAGGGTAGGAAAACATCATAAAAGTTGTCTATTCTACGGGTGATTAACGACTTTTGCACCTATACGTTCATTCGGATTAAAAATCACCAAGATTTTATGTAAACTCTTCTACTTGCTGTTTCTCGTATTACGTGTATCTCGTTAAACTCACGCAAGAGTTTCATACGTCGAATGCATGTGAAACAAAATAAAGGAATTAGAAAGTAAAAAACATACAGAATATTCAGAAAGCTATTCCTTGTAGTAATGTACTTTCAGCATTTCATTTCCGTTTTAATCTTTTAATAAATTGAAATAGAATAGTAAATATGCTGGAGTTTATCAGTTGTCCCACAGAACATTATTTACAATCGTCCTTTTGAGGTTAAAAGCTAGCATTACTAAAGCAAAAGAGTTATATTGTTATTTACTATTATTGCTACTGTATTATAACGTTTAGAATACGGATAAGAAGTACTAACAAACACATAGTACGATAACAAATGCAACATAAAAGGCAAGGAATAGCCACATGCTACCGTAAATCTTAACCTAAAAATTCTCTGTAACTAAAGAATAAAGTCAGACCATCTTTTACTATATTTAACATAATCGATTGTCCTTGATATTATGTTTACGCGTAATAGAGCATCTCGTACATAGATGTCGCTGCATATTACTGAAAGCAAAATTCTCTATAAGATCAAGCACTATCTCTTCAAGCTAACGTTCGGACGTCCAGTCGTTACGATTCTTCCCGCGAGATAGTGCAACTCCAATAACAATGATCCCTACGTTTCTCTTATGAATAAGTAATCGCCGTAGCATCGCCGAAGGAAAAGAAATTACAGTCCGAGCACACAGAATGGTACAGTATTTTTATTACGTGACACGCCTTCAGATCTCGTCGTTATATCGAAAGATGATGTACCACCAGACTGAACCGTTTTGTTCCCTGGGCATGGCGGGTGCCGGCAAGCTGAATCTTCCGGCTGGGTTAAGAAAGACCCGGTTAGCAACAGAAATTTCCATAATTTAACGCGACTGGACAATATGGACAATCAAGCTGCTTTACGGTACGTTGACCAGCGAGGTCCGGTCGACCGCGGTGGCAGATTCGATAAGACGAGGTGCGGTCAAGACGTGATCAGCAACCGAAAGAAGCTGCGACAGTTACCAGCCCGTCTTTTGCCGAGCGTTACGGAAACCTAGATTAGTCATGGTAGAGTGAGATGGAAAAAGGTGAGCGTTTGGGCCGAAACCATCCGCTCTATTGGATGTCATTGAACCTATAGACGGGGAGAGAGGTACGTCTAAAATCGAGAGGTACCAAGGAGCTTATACAGTGTCCATTCCGAATTCCGGGCACGATCGGTCACTTGAAGCGAATTGCACTTACGTCGTACTTCGTTAGGATGACCTACGAATTTTTAAAGTCATTATCGGGTCCATCGTGGAATCTATGACGATGTGTTCAAGTCTCGTTTGATCCCTTCGTGCGACCTCCGTGTATGAAGTTGGATTCTTAATAAACAGAATGAATTTACGCAATTTCAATTGTTAATGAAACAACAATTGTTTATTAGCTCTTTTTCCTTCACGTTACAGACAGTGGAATACTAGAGACTCGGCAACGTTAGAGCGATAGTGCACACGGAGTAGGTAATTGTTGACGTCGTCCACAGTATGAGGATTCATTCCGATTCTCAGAGTTCAACGAAGATATGCTTGAAATAACTTCAAGTCATTTCTTCTATTCCTTACCATGCGATTCAATATAGTCTGTTTCTGTAGCAACGTTCACTTCGTATCTAACAGAGCTAAAAAACATTCAAGATTTTCATCGTACTTGTTATTTATCCTTAGTTGCGACTCCATGCCTCTTCCCAGATAGCACCGCAGAACCAAAGAACGTCCGTTTCATGGACAATAATCTCAATTTATATCATAATTAATCTGAAGTGCAGGTGTAAACATTCATGTAGCACATATACACTCCAGTTCATAAACATTATAACTACATAGTGTTATTAGCCCACAACTTGGTGCTTAATATTAATGCAAATGTATCTTATTCAGACTTGATAGTCTGTAGATAGTATTTATTGGAGGTTTTGAGTAATTAAAAATAAGATAGGGAGGAGTACAAAATCAGACCTAAGTAACGACGCCACATTCATTCGGTTTATTCTACGTTTTCAATTAATTGTAATATTAATTTACAACTATTGTATTTGTGACTCTTATTTTCTGTTATAGTACGTCTAAATCTCTCAAACTCAAGAATAATTTATTGAAATTTTGCAATTCAGCATCCCAGATAGCACCGTATATCCAAGGGACGTACGTTTCATGGCCAGTTTATATCCGAATGTCCTACAGTGAGTGTAAAAAGTATTCGTACACCATTTAAAACGGAACAACTCTTTTAAAATTGGTCCAAATGACTTGAGTTTTTTTGTGAAGTTAGAGACATTAATTTACTAAATGATCTGAAAAACAAATTTGAAAAATTTGCAATTGGTCCGAATCGCGAAGAAAATATTAAAGGTCTTGTTTTACGACTTTTTAATCTGAGGCTATAATGAAAAGTTAATAAATACATATCGAAGATTTATGTTAGTTATGTACATACTGAAAGTTTCATTGAAATCGGTTAACACAGAAACGAGCGACAGACATCAAAAGATGTGAGAATTGTTAGATTTACTACAGTTGTAGATCGAAAGTCGGGAAAAACTGCGATTTTTAACATATTTAATCGTTTGTATCTCGTAGCAACGTTAACCGATTTTGATGAAATTTTCAACATGTATATAACTAACATAAATCTTCGATATGTATTTATTAAATTTTCATTATAGCCTCAGATTAAAAATTCGTAAAACACGACCTTTAATATTTTCTTCGCGATTCGGACCAATTGCAACTTTTTCAAATTTTTTTTCACATCATGTAGTAATTTCTTTAAATTAAATGTTCAAAATGTTCACCACGGGCTTGTAAACATTGATTTACTAGAAACATCAAAGTTGTTCTAACATTTGTTAACATTTCGGGAGTCACTGAAGCGCAAGCGTCACGTATTCTTTGTTTCATATTCTCTTTTGTCGTCGGCGGTTCAAACATAACGATAATAAAAAAAAAAATTATTTAATTAAATTAATTTAAAGAACATTTTGTTTCTTCACGAATAAGCAAAGGACTCAAGCGCGTATAATTCAATAACGCAATTTCCGAACCCTTCAAGTAAGTACCTACAAGTCGAAACTTCAAACTGTTATATCTCATCATGGAAATATTTGACAAAAAAATGTTTCACACAAAATTTACTTGTTCTTTCCTGTAGAATCTAAATATGTAACGTTTTATAGGGGGTTGCATTTAAAATTGTAAAGGTACCCCCGCCCCCCCCCCCTTAAAGGGGAAAGGAAGGCCACTTCACGTTTATGTAGTTAGAAAGGCCCTTTAGATTCATGCAATTTAAGACCAAAAACTTTAAAATCGATGACATAGGTTTCGAGATATTGAGCTGTTAAGAGTTATGTGGGCCACCATGTATACCTACTATAAATTATTTTGTCACACAAAATGAGATGGACGTAGCACGCGAACAGTTTTACCGACTTTCACAACTATAAGTGCGACCCAACTGTTGTAACATAATAACTTTCTATTGGTGCATTCGTCACGTGTCTAGCATCTTTCAGTTAGCGTTTAGGTACGATACCCCCACCTTACCTCGGCACCCCGTCATGCCCCGCCTTCCCCTACTATATTCGTGGCACTATTAAACTCTATTAATACCTTTATTTTATTATCGTTTGCAAGTCAGTTGGTGCTTTAAATGCATAAACTTCCGCAGTCTACTGATAACACAACTTTGCGAAACGTAAGTAAAACGCATTGACCAAACATAGGCTTAGGTACACTCACGATCAATCTCGGCTTCCGCTAGGGGTGAAAGCAGCGTAGGAGAGGGGTCTCCTATCACTTGGTAAATCTATTTCAAGTACTTAAATGAATATTAATTTGATATAAATTTCAATAATTTTCGGGACCAAGTAGTAAGAGGCCCTTCCCCTACGTCGCTTTTTCTTCTAACAGAAAGCGAGTTTGCCCGTCAGCGTACAACTCCCACCTGAAACACCAATCGTAGCCGTCTAGCCTGCGCAAATCCGTGGACCGCCGTAAATATTTCCCGTCGAAGAATAGAAATCACGTTTCGACGGGGTTACGTCGCCGCGCTCGTAACCGGACGAAAGAACTTGCGGCTTAAACGCTTAAGAGTGCGACGTGTAAACGTTAATTATCACGACTCACACGCGAGGCAAGCGACGAACAATAATTATTTTCGCAACGCGCCGCGATTAATTCAAGTGGTTGCGGCGACTGTAGAGGGTGGCGGTGGACAAGCTTAGCACCCAGCCTGGCTCGTACATAAAAGCGGAACGTAGTCACGAGCACTTGGCTTGAATATTACGTACCGCCACGTAGGCGGTTCTGTGTGCAACGCTTATGTACAGTCGGCTAGATTAGTACGACTTCCCTTGAATTTCAGCAGTTCGCATGTTTCAGAATTTATCACGCTTATGCTAGTTTCCGTGCATTTCTCTGGTTTTCTATTTTTTACGACGGTCACGTATAAATGAAAACCTTTAAACTTTATGTCAATAACCAAAATTCTCGATATCGTTCAATAACTGGGTACCAGGGTATCTCCAGCGTTTCTGCTCGGATAAATCAAACATACGGGAACGATTTCGCTTCCATACATTCCCTTCAACTCCCTTTTAACCTTTGTACGGCATACCAAATACTGTTATGTGAGATTCGAATAAAATGTAATAATCGAATACGAAATATATTCACAAGCTAAAGTCCGTTTACGATACAGATGCGACTTTCTCGTGATTTCTTAGAGTCACCGTTAAATGCTTTATAGTATATTTGTTTAGTAGGATTTTCAGTTTATTGGTTTATCAGCAGGGAAGTCGATCTTCACACATTCAAATAATGAAGCATTTCTTAACAAAATTGGTACAGGGAATTATAGGCCGACCATGCATGGTAGTGTATGCTCTCAGGCACTTTCACACAGTAGATTCTACGTGCCAAACTAATTCAAAAACGAAAATCAACAAGACTGCGCTTCCAAGAGATTAATTGTTCAAAATACGCGTGAACTACGTTTAACGCAACGGGTTATCCTACTTGAGAGGCGCGTCCTTCAAGTGTATCATGAAGTGGTCTCAATCATTTACTTTTATTTCATTTCTAGTTACACTAGATCATCAATGCAGTCCATATATCAGCTTCGAGTAATAGAATCTATTCCACCAGTAGTATTTCACGCGTATTTTACCGATAACTTCAACAATTAATAACTGGGAAACGAAGCCTCGAACGCAATTTCATTCTGGATTTTCGTCTTAGATTGACATGTAGAATCCACTCTCTGAATGTGCCTTCCATGTTTATTACCGACCTGTATTGTATGTGTATATTTTTCTGTTCATTGTAAGTATTGTTGAAAACAATTTCAATCTGCTTGAAATTATGCTGAAAACAAAGGACACTATATCTGTCATTGCATACATTCATTGCCGAAAGAAACGTAAACTACGTCTACATATAATAATATAATATATATACAGGGTGTAAAAAAAATGTTGGAGGACCCGGAAATGGGAGACCCATGAGGTGATGAGAAACAAATTTTTCCTTAGCAAAAATATTATCCGAGGCTTTGTTAACGAGATATTAACGAAAAACCCCGAGAAATCAAAGCGCGAGTCTGCGTTCGATCGCAGCGCGTAGCCAACGTTACCGCGGGAACTCAGCCGGCAGACTCACGCTCTGATTGGTCGGGGTTTTTCGTTAATATTTCGTTAACAAAGCCTGAGGTAACATTTTTGCTAAAGAAAAACTTGTTTCAAATCACTTCACGGGTCTCCCATTTCCAGGTCCTCCAACATTTTTAGTACACCCTGTATACATACTATACATGTGTGTGCGTGTGTATATATATAATATATATATATATATAATATATAATATATATATAGATATAATATATCGTCTTAATTAACACTAAATGAATTCCATATAATGTTGAAATTACAACCACTATCTAATGGTTGATTTTTGACAATATCGTAAACATTACATTGAATTAATTTAGTTTAAAATAATGTGGTGTGAAATAACTGATAAACTCATTTTTTTTTAATTTTGACTTAGACCACTTTCATAATTATGGGCACATATGAATATTTATATTTTGAAAACACATTAGAAACTACAGAAAACGACATTTAACACTAAACCTACCACGACCGGTCAATATGACCGGTTTTGGCGTACTAAATCCTATCTCTCTGTAGGTTTAGTATTAATAATTTGTAAGTTAGAATTCATATGATTGTTATAGAGAGTTTACAGCAATTAAAAACTTGTATTGTTTGTGTACGTCGCACAGTTCGTGAAAATCTGGCCAAAACCCTAAAAATGAAGATTTTAATTCGGGTTTTGAATCATTTAATTGGGTACATAAATAGTTAAAGCATTAAATAGCGAGGGGTAAGGGTGTCGATCGTTTCTACCGGGGTCTATAATTCAGTGCAAAAGTGATCGTAGTTCGAACCGCATCTTATGCCGCAAAGAAGCCAAAATGTGTCGCTCACTAATCCTTAAGGGGTTAAATATCCTTCATTTGTTAAAAACATAATTACATTTTTCGGAATTTATTTGTACGTGATAAAAACACTTTCCTCGAACAAAATTTTTTATTAAAAACAGATACATGTATGAATAGTATGTACAAATATTTTTTTCAAAAGTAAATATGGTGATCGTACGGTGTACGTGTTTTTTGATGAGAAGGTTTCTGAATCGAACAACGGGATATTAAATACATCCAGCTTGTGTATCGTTCGACATAGGATTCTTTCGACATTCTAATTTTTATTTAACTTATGGGTAAATAAGGGGACATTTTCTTGCACAAAAATGAATTATTTGTTTCAAAGTATCACTATTTTGTTATTCTTCAACCAAACAAAGGAATCCTAGGTCAGACGAAAAACAACGTAGACTTATTTAATTTTCCGTTTAAAAGGTGGTATAAACTCTCAAATGAAATCACTTAAAATGGTATGATCATTCTGGTCCCATTCTACATAATCACCATTTCACATTATAGTAAATCATAGATGAGTGTTCGAAGGCTCCTCGACACTGATAAAGAGAAGTTCCTAGGTGTAACGCTGGCTTTATAATAAAGCTTGAATTCTGAAGCCAATGATATTTGCTTCAGCTCCATATGGCCATTAGTTTACGAAATATATAATGTTCAGTGCCGAAGAGCCTTCAAACACTTATCGAGAATTTACTGTATATGAATCATGTTCATTTCCCTTCGAATACCCAATTCATTTTTCCTTTCATTCGATTTGGTTCGTATCATTCGTTCTCATATGAAAACCGATCGTAGAGTCTTGTCAGGAGCACGTGCGCGGGCCGCAACAGAGCTCCGTGAAAATGACATAGTAATTAATGGTCACGTATCAATTAGCGGCCGCCTACTACGTGCCGGTTGCCAGTTTTAAATCGGTCCACACCAGGTTGCAAATCTCTCGCGTGCCTTCCCCTCGCCGGCGCCTGGCCACGTAAGCCGCTCTTCGCCCCTGCGCGTCACGGCGCGGTCGCCGGTTCTGGAGTCTCCTCTATTAATTACGAACGGGTCCATCAATTTGACACATTAACGTATTGCCCGCGCAGGTGTTGCCCGAAACCACGCCGCCATATGCGGCGAAAAATGTACTGCGTTTCCAGTGAGCGAATGCCTTTTCGAAAATGAACGAGAAACTAATCGTTTCGCGTCATCGAGCGACGCCGTTTCACGTGCTGGCTCGAGAAGTTCAGAAGTTCGTCCGATCTGGCGAAATTACTCTGAATATAAAATGTGTCCTATAATTGAGCAGTTTTTTTAAAAAATGGTATAAGTTCACTTTTTATTATTTCAAGATATTTAATGTTTCGCATTTTATCCTATTAAAAATATTGTTAAACTCAAATAAGCTTGTATTATGCTTTTATGTTTGAAGACATATTTCAGTTTACTATATGATAATTTTTATAAATATTGTCTAAGTGGAGCACTGTTTATCACAAATAAGCTTATACCACTTGCAAAAATAATGGATTGTCCAAAACGTCTCTGATACTAAATTTAAATTAATATTTCAATTGAAGCAGATTGTTTTGAAATGAAATTCTAAAATATAAACACGAATAACTATAATAGAAATAATAAAAATATATTATTAAATGTAGCTTTGAAAACTATCACGTTTCAGCGTATGGTCAGTGTAAATTGTTGAAATGCATTTTGTAACGAAAAATTCAATCATTGAAAATATTTTTAATGAATTGCAACTCTATCTAATTTCCAAAATAAAAAAATGTGAAAACTTTATACATTCTGTAGTAAATCGGACAAACGCGTTGCAGCAAAAAGGGAGACGCGATATTTTTCATGACAAAGAAGACAAACGTGCTTTTTGTTCAAAAAAATAATGATATGTGCTATTATGTTGGTGTAAAAGTAGCAGTTAACTGCATCAAATTACTATTTTCTGATTCGTCGTGCATTTTTGTTCAGTATAATGACCCAAAATCCATCTGAAAATAAGACTGTGATGTGATAAGGCAGGCCCAGACACGTACAACAGCGAACACGAACACGCGCAGCCAAAATCCCGTATCAAGGTTGGTTTACTCTATACGGCACAGACCGTCGCGTAGCGTATCCGGCACGGAACCCTTCAGGCACGACACCTTACGATCGCGTCTACACTGTTCCGTCGCGACACGGACCGTCAGTGGCACGACGTTCCGCTTAGCAGCCTCTTCACAAAAAAATACCGAGGCGCTACGCATTGAAAAAAGGGTGCGTACAATGAAATTAAAAATAAACCCAGAATTCTTAAGTATAATAGTCTTCCCTTTAAGTATAATAGTTTACGAAATATAAATTTGTTTATACAGTCATGTATGACTAAAAACCCGCAACTTGTTAATAACTTTGAAGCCAGCAAAATGATGAGACAAACTCATCATTAATTCACATAAACTACAACATATTTCAGTTTCATTAAAATCGAAAAACATACTGTCAAAAGTAATCGATTTGGCGTGGAATGGCCCGCTTACAACTGTTTATTAATTCACAGCGACAGACCAGCGCCGACCCGCACCGGCAAAACATTCTTCGTCAGAATGCCAGCAGCGTCGCTACGCGCCGTTGACGGAACGTTGCGGGTCGGTGCCGTACAATATAGATAGCCACATTTAAAACGCGTGTTTCAATGTTTGCTTGCCCGAAACGGTCCGTGTCGGTTACGCTACGCGACGGTCTGTGCCGTATAGTGTGTATTGACCTAATCCGGCGCCGGCGATAGGTGCCGTTGACGGAACGTTACGGGTCGGTGCTGGACTATGTAGACAGTCTCACTTAAAACCCATGTTTCAATATTTCGTCGTGCCCGAAACGGCCGTGCCTGACACGCTACGCGACGGTCTGTGTCGTATAGTGTAAACCAACCTTAACTCGGGCCTTTCAAGAGTGTTCTGCAATGCGCATTGCAGAAGACTCTTGAGAGAGTCGATTCTAATGAGTCTACGCGCAAGAAAGGCTCGAGATATACGGGATTTTGGCTGCGCGTGTTCGTGCTCGCTGTTGCACGTGTCTGGATCTGCCTTTAGAGACACCTTCGTACGTTTATTAGTGGTCGTGCTGGTTCTTGATGTTTGTATTACCTTAAACAGGTAAACGTTAACTTCCCCTGAGAAGCTCCCGCTGCTAAACTCATTGTTTCAACGGGAGATGATGGGACCAGGGAATGCGACCGCAGCCCAACAATATACGCATACGTATGCTCGGGAGGGTCGGTTGGATCTTCGCGGCGAGATAGCAAACAGCAACGCCTTCTCGGTTCACACTTGGCAACAGCTCGACTCGCGAGCTCGGGTCCTCAAGGGCGCAGTGCCT
This sequence comes from Dufourea novaeangliae, assembly GCF_001272555.1. NCBI lineage: Eukaryota > Metazoa > Arthropoda > Insecta > Hymenoptera > Halictidae > Dufourea > Dufourea novaeangliae. Next base: position 108,724 of record NW_015374164.1, on the reverse strand, counting down.
TCAGCTGCCCTTGCGGTTGACCGAGCCCCGTAAACCCCATAAATAACGACGCGGCGGTCTCTGCTGGTGTTGCCAGCTGCGCGCCGTTTCGTTGCTTTTCAGTTTCGCTCTTCCACCTTCGTTTTCTCGGGATTTCCTGCGCTACTCGTACATATACAAGATCGTGACATTTGTTATGTTGTACCTCGTACGTTGTGTTCGCGATGCTTTCTTAAAAATAAAATGGTCGAACTTTATTTGGGGCTTTTTAAATTGTTGGAAATGTCTATTGAATTATTATCTATAATTTATACAGCTACATGGCTGACATAGATGAGCTGGTTGAGTTTTGTTGTTCTGTGTTTGGTAGATATGTTTAATAAATGCAAAACTTATTTATTGATGCGATACACTTTCAAGCAACTTTATTATGTAACATTCATATATTTTAGAACGTGCCACTACGCTCTCGAAATTCTACGCGATCGATCGTCTTGCCTATCTTCTTTTGTTTCGTTCTTTTTACAATATGACCCTTAGCTCCGCGTCGTTTAAAAGTGACTAAGTTAGGGAGGGCATTGCCCGACATTCGGTCTATAACATCTGTCATTAATTCTACGAGTTTTTTATACCCTGCAGTTATTTACTCTCCCTGGGGTAAGATATTTTATTTTTAAAATGTACACTTATTGGTAATAGGTATATAGCTGCTTATAAAAATATTTGAACATGTCAGAGGGATACGAATAAGGTTTATGTTAATACACATCATGTACTACTAACCGATTCATGCACTAATATAACAAATAATAGACTGTAATTCAAATGTACAGTATGTGGTAAAATGAAATTGCTTACATCAGTCTTAAAAGGAGTCTTTTTTTGTCTTCGTAGTTTGTCTAAATATAATGAGCGTTACATACGATACTTCGATGAAAATAGAACCTCTAGTTTTTTGCATGGTATTTGCTCCATTTACAATAGATATTCTTAGCATAATATTTATTACAGTTAGCATAATATTTATTAGCATAATACTTTGTTCAGTTTCACCAGTCGCTAGTAACTGTAAAACCAATATATAAAATCATATAGAGAGAGTAGAAGATCGTATTTTATAAACAGTTTACCTTTCAGAACACAGAAACAATTCAGAAACATAGTGCTTCCACACAGTTGATAATCCGAAAGTAATCGTCGACAGGAAAATTATTCATAGCTACAAACTGTTTGAAAACTAAAACTTCAGAGCATCTGATACAGCTAAGATTAATCAGAGATAACTATACCTTGTTATTACTTGCTACAGAATCCAGGAAGATCGTTAGGAAGCAGACACCACCTAACAGACTTAACGGTCCGCTGAAGTTCCATTTTATTTGACCAACATGTAAGTTTCTTTTCTAAGTTTCTGGCTAACGATTCCTCCACGGAATTCTGAATACTTTCTTCGCTACTGCGGGCCACGGCGGTACTTTTTTTTAAACTTGCTACTTGTTTCATTAAAATAGCACCGTAAAGTTGTATGAGCTTCACGGCCATAGTCTTTATTTGGACAACTAGAAGGGAGAATGCAATGCCTTTTTTTATCGTATCATTTCTTCTCACAGTTTATGTCAAATGTACCTACGATGAAAAAGAAATTACAGAAATATTTAAAACCTATTGTTTTAAGGGCAGATAACGGTGCTCAATTTCGACTCATACACTAAAGGCAGCCGTCCATTTGAGAGTATCTCGCACTGGTGTAGTCATGACCTACAAAAAACGAGTGTGTACGCGTCTGAAAGTGACTGTCTGAGAGCATCGCTCAATAGGTCTCAATAGTGATAGAAGAATTATAACAACTGGGAAAGAAGTTTATTCATTGGAATGCCTTACAAAATGGTTAACAAAGTGAACATGGTTGATAGAATAAGATAACTAATTATATATTATCAATCGTATGTTATAAATCATTTAATACAGAGTCTAACTCTACCACTTAAATACAGTTCTAGTCCATTTTTCCACGCTGGTTGCTGAAAATCTAAATCTAATATATCTTTTTCTTTATGAATTTCATATATAAAGACAACTAATTGAATTCAGGAGCATCTGTATCAACAAACATTGTAATAGTTAGATTGGGACGTATTGTCCCGTCAGTTTATAAAGGGTTAATCCACGATATAATCAATTGAGATCACCATCGTTAATATTTTCTAATCGATTCAAGTTTACGTTTCTTCTTTTTCAATTTTAATATTTTATAGCATTTTTTATAATTTTACTAATTTTACCAATTTAATGATAATTATAGTAAACCACTGCCTTCAATTTATATCTTTATTACTTCTTTAAAATGCATGACCTGATATTCGTATAAGACCAAAGCCTGTGTTTCCAAAATTTACCCGATAATTATTACGAAAAATGTATGAAGTAGCTACCGAAATGTACTTTTCTTAGAACATGTTATGCAAGCTTGAGCTGGAGCGTTATTGACTTTTAAAGAAACATTCGGTACAGAATATCTTCTCCCTGCAATCACGATTTATCGACGCCACCCTAATCGCTTGGAACCCTCCCCATATCAATGGATTACGACGCGTTTTATGTCAGTTTTGCTGTAGCGCTAGAGAGTCGAGGTAGTAATATATGGAAGAGAAGCAGATCAAAACAAAAACAAATTTCCACCAAATAAATCGATCGATGTATCGCATCCACTGCTCGCTGCAATTACGTTCCGAGTTTCAACAAAATTTGCGTATACATTATCTGTTATATCTGTAATTTCTATGTTTATTATTTCGATAAAATGAAAAAAGAAGAAATACAAAATTAACGTCTCATAACTACTGCCAATTGCTTACATTTACATGCACATAAGATAACTGTCCTAATTACAGCCAGTGTTCCTAATACTGCCATTTTTTTTATTTAGTTAATAAACACATAACGCATAAAAAATTGTCTACTAAAAATGTTGTTATTAAAGTGTCTCTCTGATTTACATACAAAAAACTCCACTACGTAAGTAGGGAGTGACGTCGATATCATACTAAAGACAGAGCCGTAATTTTACTATTCAACCCATATCTATTGCACAAAATGATTTATTAAATTATCTAAGAATTACATTAATTGTTGAGTACTCGCAGATTTTACTTAATTATTAACTAATTCTTCATATATAATGTATAAAACAATTTTTGGAATGGAAGAGATGTTAAATAATATTATGTTTCAAACTGAGACGATCGTTATGATGACAACACGTAAAATGATTAAATGAGGTTACGCTACAATCTTAAGCTAGCAGTAATTGAAACAGCTATTCTATTACGCTTATTAAAATACTTTGAACGAAAAACGAAATTACAGCCACATTCTAAACAAGCAAACGGGAAAAATGAACAGAAATAGTCGGATATCTCGAAGGTAGAAGCTGTTCATGCGGCCACGGACGTCGGCCAATCTATGGAGATAAAGTTTTCCGGAGCATTGTTTGGCGAGTCTTGAACCCAGGAACGGCAATGAGACGCGCGCCATGTTCTTTTTTCTCCTTCGTCGTTTTACTTTCAAGAAGCCGCTGGTAGTTCCTTCGAATTCCTCGAAAAACGAGTTATCCCTCTTTTCGACGTATCTCGCTTAAGCTTGAAATCCGCTTGTTTATACAAAGTAAGGTACGTCAAGCAGGGTGGAGAGGGAGGGATCGAGCTAGAGGAACGGGGAAATTGAAAAAGGACAGCGAAACAGACGAGAAAAATTCTTGCACGGATGCATGGTTCGTACAATTTCACCCCTAACCGGTAAACTTTTCTTCTTAGTCCGACAAGCCTCTTATTGTGAGAGACAATTCTAAGAACTGGTGCTCTTTCCTAGCCTTCGTCTCGCCCTGCGCTTAGTTGTCCCTTCCTTCTCTTTTTTATTTGCACCCCCCGCCCTCCTCCTTCTTTTGCGTGTGACTCACGAGCAGCCGTTTCAGACTTTCCTCGTCTCGTTTCGTTCTCGGTAGGCTCGAACTCATCTTCGTCGGGGAGGCTTCATCTTCTTTTCCTGTTCCTTCAGAACCTGTTAGTTGTCTTCTAACGCGAGGGGCTCTGTCGCTGTCGAATTTCAATCCCCAAGGTCTGTCGCCAATTGGATGGGCGAGATGATTTTTCTGAGAATGTGCTTTTAGTAATTTTATTTGGAACCTTGGCGTTATCCAAGGAAAGTTATATAAAGAGTATATTAAGTGACTGATTTTATATTCTAATAGTATATTAGATAATAATTCCATGAATGAAGGTTACCAAAAGGGGACATCACATGTACTAACGACTGTTTACGATATATTATTTGTTTCAGTAATATGTAGACTGCGGTTTTTATCCATTTTTCATACATAATTCTCTAGAATTCAATATACTCAATAGTACGATAAAATTTAAAACATTTTTTAATTTCTTTGAAACCTAGTGGAATAATAAGTGAAGTAAACAGTAACCCTGATTGACTTCAGTTTCTCTAAATTATCCCATACAAATCTGTATTTGTGAAAACATGCGTACTTTAGTAATATGTTTCTTTGAGTGTCCCTTAAAACAGGTGAATTTAAACATCTTAAGCGTAATGTTCATTTATGGTTATGGTAGCCCAAAAATACAATGTATTTCATTGCATAGGTTGTTAACCCTCGCTTGTCAGACTAGGTATGATGGACCCGGACCATTTCTACATATAACGTCTCATATTCAAAAGCAATAGAAAGGTGAGGGAAGTAACTTTAGGGGAGATAACTGTTTGAAGTTTCTACTAATAAGTAATTCCCACCTACAGCAACCTTATTCTGTTTGAAACAGCCGAGATATAAATATTGCAAGTTTGTCTTTGGGTATGTCATTCCCGGTGTGACAAGGACGTTGGAAAAAGTGATTTCCGTGGAACATAAATTCAAGGTATGTATTGCCTTAATTAATCATTTTTCTTGTAAATATATTGTAAAATTGAATTGTTGAAAGTAAAATGTTAAAAGTATTAAAATATAGCTTTTGTACTTTGTAGTATAATAAAAACATTAAGTATTTGAATGAGAAGTAAATTTATTAAGGAACCACTTGAATATATATTTAATTAAAATAATATCAAAATATAATTATTTAATTTTTTTTCAAAGAAATATATAATGTTCTGGCCATTAATAAATGTCAAATTTCACTCATCTTCACTTTGTAAAATAATTATAGTTTTTGGAGCAAACCGTCAAACCATTTATTTTTTCTGAAAATTCAATTGGAGGAGTTTTGATTACTGCGCTATTAAACCACGTAACATGTTTTAAAGGAAAACTACAAAACTTTGAAGAAAAAGACATTTTTACTAAGTTTTCAGAAATGTTTGTTCTTTATTTTTAGAATTTCCTCGATACTAACTTATTTATAGTATTCTAACACACATATTCTTTTCCTTTCATATTTGGAGAATCGATACAAACAGAAGGCGATTGAAGAACGCACAGGTATGCCATACCCGATGTGACAAGAACGCGACTCCGAGATGTGACAAGTGAGTGTAAAAGACATAATACAATAAATTACATTATTTTTCACTTTTACTACCACCGCCGGTTTTTTCCTTCTTTTGATTTAACCATGAATAAAGTAATTTTTCTACTATTTGTAAATTCTTCCTTCGATCAGTCACGTTTCCCTATCAATTTGTATATGGAAGTTTCTACGATATACGTATAAGAAACATTAATAAATGAAGTTTTACCTATATCTCATACGACGAATAATCGATAATATACCATATTTGGTGGAACTAAATAACTGGATTAACCCCAAAACGACACTGTGTGGTCGCCAACGACACGACCAAATAAACAAACCACATCGAGGATCCTTTTACCATACAATTGAAAATAACTTTTATGTTTTAATTTCGTTTCTTAAGATGAGAACACGCAGCATTTATCATTTTTAAGACCTCAAAAGAAGAATGGAGAAAGAATTCTTCGAAAATATTCAATAATATTTAAGATATTTACATTTTATGTTGTATCGCCTGCGACCCCACAATGTCGAATACGTATGAAAAATGCAACAGTGACGTGCCATGGTTAACAAATTTTGGACCATACGAGCACCATTTAAGGGACTTTGGAGTCCCAAAAATAAAAGCTACTTTTGGCAATTCTTTTGTATAAATAATGAAGCAAATGGCATATCTATTGAAAGACGTTTATTGTACATATCTTCAGATATGCAAAAAATTGATTTTATAGAACACAAAGACGTCACTGAGACTAATCTACGTTGAGTGTTTTTAAGTGAGCATCTAAGCGGCGTGTAGGATAACTTGGAAACGGTTTGACCAAAAATAAAATTTAAATATTTCTGCATGAAATTTTCTAAATAAAGTAACTTGTGCTATAAACATCTTGATACAAAATTTTTCTGTTAAAAACGATACCTCCTTCTTCACATATGCATCAGTTGCAAAAAAAATCATATTCCTAAAAATCCCTACGTATTTCTTTAGTAAATTTCATGTAGAACACAAAACTGTTTCGTTTTTTGTTCTAGGTCAAATCGTTTTCAAGTTATCCTGCACACTGATTAGGTGCTCACTTTAAGCATCGCCATTTTGTTCAAAAAAAAGAAACATTTTTTTACGTACCTCTTCAGGTACAATAAATGTCTTATAACAGATTTCCCATCTACTACATTATATATAAGCAATTGAAGAATGCTCGAGTATGCCATACTCGGTGTATGTAATTAACCATCGTCTACTGTTTGATATACTATTGCATTGTAATGTGTTATTTTGTATTAAATTGGCTTGAACTAAATTCGAATTAAGGAAATATATTTGTCTGTCTGATAAATTAATTTACAAATTTCTATGTTAAAAAATGTAATTAAGAATCAAACATTTACTTCGCGTCAGATGTACCCGAACAGTGTAGGAGGGTTAAATAAGTGGAAGTCATTTGACGTACATATCTACAGAGTATAATAACTCCATACAGTCTACATGTATGAATCAGAATACTGTCTATTACAATTCAGTTTCTTCACACAATGAAAGAAAATGAAAAAACGGTAGATATTTTGAAAATATGAAATATTAGGAAAAGTCCCTTTCCAACTACAGAAAGCTTCTCCACTCCTTTTTTCGAAGAAGAAACAAAATTAATCTAAAGGACACAGCAGTGAAATAAAGGACTGCTCTCTCAAATAAAGAACATATGGTCACCGTACCTATACTCTATAAATGCATAAAATCCACAGTCTAACAATTAATTAATGTTCTGTATCGTTTTGATTTATTATTTACATTATTGTAGTAAATATAAAATGTATACGATTATGAAAAACTGTGTAAAAGTAGGTAAACGTATTGCACAGTGTTTGTCTTACGACAGATAGAAGTCAAAGTAAAATAACAGATTGTGTTTCGTGTATGTATTATAACGTATAAAAAGCTTTAAAATCTTTTTAAAAGTATCTCGCTCTGCAATCAACACGTTTATTTGTGTACGAGAAAATAGAAAATATAAAACATACTCAAGTGCCCAAGTTTAAACATTAAATTCCCAATATCACAAAATTCCATTCAACGGAAGTGTTTACGAATGTCTGCCACGTATCCAAATCCGTGCACGTACCTTAATTAAATTTAATTAAAAATTCATACGCAATGCCGTCAGGGAATTTCCGGCTTTCGTATTCCACCAGAAACACGGAGGAATATTAACGTACGTTGCACGGCAATTAGGAGGACGCGACACGACGCCAGAAAGAAATTACATTCCGCGTATCATTAGTATCTGCCTTTAATCGGACGACGTCGCCCAGAAATGCACGATTCGGATAAGTCCTTAAGGATATTTGTCGGATCGTAAGCAACTGAGGAATCCGTCGGGATGGGCGGCGGTTTCAGCAACCGTCGGTCTATAAAGTAACGAGAGGATGTAGCTCCGCGTAATTACGAGGAAACATCTCCCGCCTAACTTTAACTCCGTCCGACATACCGCGCCTTAAACCAACCCCCAAGAACTATCTCACACATTCGCGTCAGAGGGTACAGCCTTTTTCACGAGTATGATGCACGAAGTATTTATAAAACGTGTCTTTAGTATCTACTCACCCGACTAGAGCATTCGATTAAGAGGTTAGCCCACTTCGGAGACTAAAAATGGAATATATTTTTGGAAAATTTTTTTACAAAAATGGTGTAGGTACAGGGCTGTTTAACTGGCGAGATTCGCGAGCTGCATGCATTTACAAGAAAAACGATTGATTAAGGCAATACTTACCTAGATGTTATGTTCCACAGAAATCACTTTTCCTAACATCCTGGTCACCCCAGGTATGACATACCCAAGGCAAACTGGCGATATTTATATCTGAGCTGTTTCAAGGAGAATAAGGTTTTTGTGGATGGGAATCATTAGCAGAAACTTCAGACTTCTTTCCCTCTTAGAGTCGCCCCTCCCACTTCAGTTCTCTTAAAATACGAAACGTTATAGAAATGGTCCAGAATATGCCATACCCAGTATGAGAAGTGAGAGTTAAAAAAAAAGTGTCGCAGATTGACAATACCCCGCCAGTAATGTCAATGGCCAATGACCATTTCATTACTACACGTTCGAATCACTACTCCACAAACATTCTATGTATACCTTCGACAAATTGTCAGGGCTGGGTCCGCGGAATCGATCATTAACGATACCTCCTTCCGTTCGAGTCACCGTACCCGCTCGGATTCTGACCACCTCGTACAGTTTGTTTTACGAGACATTCAGAAGTGTGTAACAGTCGATTTGCATTTATATTAGTGTTCGGCGAACCGTGAGTCTTGAACTATTGTCCGTCCCGACCCGTCAATTTGACCGTCGCCCGTAACGAACCGACCCTGTTCCTCTAAACCCTTTCACCTCCCCACCCCCACCCCTCTACGACCCCACCACTCGAAAAGTTCAAACTCTCCAGGGTCTCCGTTTAATCGCACGGAATGATAGCCGAGAGATATGAGAGCAGAACGGTGCAACAGAAGCAACTATCGTTGCGTCTGTGGGGAGCGAAAGTCGATCGTCGATACAACAGAGGGGTTAGGGCACGCGTTAATTCGCCCGGTGGATCTCGGTTAGAAGGGGCAGATGCGAGCGAACGATAAATGAGAAGGGCAAACGACGCGTGAAATACAATCAGTCGCAGCGGAAAGTCGTCTCCTATACACACGCGGAAAGATTGATCTGCAAGTAGCGAAATTCACAACCAGTAGAGCATGCACGTAAACGCGTTCAAAAGTCATTAGACACTTTAGCCGATACAAAGGAAGAACAAATTGATATTATGAAAATGTACAGGGTAAGTCATTTAAAGGGTTAGTCCACCCTGATCGCCTGAAAATCATACGTTCCTTTGTGAATTTTTTCTGGGAATACAATAAAGTAAACTGGAAATGAGCTACGAAGTCTGTAATGTAAACAATGTGTCCCACGTTTAAATTGCCAAACTTTGTTAGTATATTGTATGGGTCCAAACAAAAAAAAATATCGTATAATCATAGGTTGTTTAATGCTTTATTGAAAAGGTATAAACAAAAACACAGAATTCGAAGGCAAAAGTTAAGCGATATTTACATGTAGTTTTATGCGAGCTGTATTTGCTATCCGGAATTATTAAATTAATACCAATATTTGTTTAATACTAATTTTTACTACTGATACTGACTTTAATACTAAATTCGTGAGTAGTTACAGATAATATTCCATTTCAAAGTGTCCACCGTCTTTAACAACACAAAATTGACAGTGGTTCAAAATGGAGTTTATTACACTATGAAGTTCATTTGTATTTTATTTTACCTCGGTGAGTGCATCATTAATTCTACTATACTGACAAAGTTCGGCTCTTTAAACCTGGGACACCCTATATACATTACAGACTTTGTAACTCATTTCCAATTTACTTTATTGTATTCTCTGAAAAAATTCACAGAGGAAGGTGCCTATGATTTTCAGGCGGTCAGAGTAGACAAACTCCTTAAATATGTATGTCCCCGCGAATATCTTCGAAACCGTTGAAGATACCCGAAAATGTTTCAGATAAAACTTCAATGGTTTCGAGAGGCAAATTATTTAATGTTAATAGATTTTTATAGGAATAGAAGGTGTAGAAGACGTAGGAAGGTCAACCTTGTTTTTCTTTAAAGGAGTCGCATATCTTTTAATAGATCAACAGCTCGTCATTTCCTACAAAAAAGTGTGAACTATTTATACCAAGAAATCATTAGATTAGGAGATATTTCAATTTCAATATTGCGAAGTGGTACTCCATTTCGGTGTAGTTAGTACGCTTGACATCCAGGTCATGTATTATGCTGGTATGGATGGCATGTCAACTTTCGGAAGAAATACGAGGAAGGATTGATATGCTATTTAGAGACGGACTATTTACAAAGTGGAACGTCCTGAGGACGTCCTGTGTCAACATTCTCAGAACAACGTTCCCTGTACTTTTTGGAAAGTTTTAAAGAGATTTTAAAAACGCTATGGTAATGTCTTAAAAGACGTATAAGAAAGGTTTTCCAAATGTTTCAAATTGCGGTTAGATTTCATTCTGTGCAAGGTGACAGGAGTTAGGTTTGGTTGGTTTGTATTTAATAAATAAAAGATTAACTTTCCTGCGATTTCCGCACTTAGTAGTAATTAGATCTAGTTAGTTCCTGTTAATAAATAAAAGGTTAAATTTCCTATAAAGAATTATAATGAACATATGTATAGGTCGGGGGATTATGATCTCCAAGTACATTGTGTTTATTTCTATTTTCACAGAAAAACTCTGATTCTGTATTGGTTAGTTTTTTCAACTTTCTTGAGGTTTTCGCACAAAACCACTAGTGTCGTTACACCTCTCTCTTGATTCTTTAAAGACTGACACCTTGTTCGTGGGGTTCCATGCAAAAATACTAAACGAAACCATCCAAAATTTAAGTCTTGAGAATATCCGTAGGACTTGTGGACGGATGTTTCTAGAACATCCGAAATTTAAGTATTGAGAATATCCGTAGGACTTTTGGGTCGGATGTTTCTAGAACATCCGAAATTTAAGTCTTGAGAACATCCGTAGGACTTTTGGGACGGGCATTTCTAGAATATCCGGAATTTAAGTTTTAAGAACATCCATAGGACTTTTGGGACGGATGTTTCTAAAACTTCCGAAATTTAAGTCTTACGAACGTCCTAGGGATGTCCAAAATGGACGTGGGACATTCGGATATAAACTGGACATGAAACGAACGTCCTTAGGATGTAGGGTGCTATCTGGGTGCATTTAGGTTGAAGGACGTATTTCTGATCATCAACTTTAAGAAGACAAACATCCTAATACCAGTACCATTTCGCAATTTGGAAATTGAAATATCTGAATGAAATATCGTGTGTGTGTGTCTGCGTGTGCCTTAGCGTGTGCCGTGTGTCCGTCCGTGTGTGCGTGTGTGCGTGCGTGCGTGTATGTGTGTGTGTGAGGCGTAAAAGGCCCGCCGGGCGGAGAGAAAAGCATGCGTAAGAAGTCAGTCAAAAATTCCGAAGCGTCCAGATCGACCACGTGCGACGTTTTCCCTGTATTTCTACTATTTTCTTCAATATATTTCATTCTTCTACTCCACTATTGTGTAGTCCTAAGAACCTTCACCATCTGTCATTCAATGTGAATAGACTGCCTTTCTAGAACCTTTCCATTTATTATTATTACACCCTGTACGACACGATTTATCCCAAATGTTTCCGAATCACAATTCAAACAGTAATTTTTTGTACGATATCCATGTTTTTTATAAGCAATCATTGTAAGTATTTTCATTCAGAAGTTCATAATAATTATACAAACACTGGATATAGCTGTAATGGTAATTCTTTTTCATGATGGCGGAGAAAATAATCATCGAAGTCCGTAATTGTCAAAATAATTTTAGATTGTTGCTTTCCTGTTGTGTTTTTAATTTGGGTAACACGAATTAGTTTGATTTAGCTGAATTATATGAATACGATAAGTAATCAAAATAGGAGGTATCTTTTTGGACCAAAATGTAATGTAAACTCATGACCCGTGAAGTCGAAACTTCGACTGCCGTCCATTCCATCATCTTAAAGAAGAATTTTCGGAGCCACTTTCAGAATTTCGATAATTATCGTGAACAGTATAAAGTGACTGTAAAACGTATTCGTACACCCTTTAAACCGGAACAACTCTTTTAAAATTGGTCCAAATCACTTGAGTTCTTTTGTGAAGTTAGAGACATTAATTTACTAAATGATGTGACAAACAAAGTTGAAAAATTTGCAATTGGTCCGAATCGCGAAGAAAATATTAAAGGTCGTGTTTTACAACTTTTTAATCTGAGGCTATAATGAAAATTTAATAAATACATATCGAAGATTTATGTTAGTTATGTACATACTGAAACTTTCATTGAAATCGGTTAATACAGAAACGAGCGACAGACATCAAAAGATGTGAGAATTGTTAAATTTACTACAGTTGTAGATCGAAAGTCGAGAAAAACTGCGATTTTCAACATCTTTAATCGTTTGTATCTCGTAGCAACGTTAACCGATTTTGATGAAATTTTCAACATGTATATAACTAACATAAATCTTCGATATGTATTTATTAAATTTTCATTATAGCCTCAGATTAAAAAGTTGTAAAACACGACCTTTAATATTTTCTTCGCGATTCGGACCAATTGCAAATTTTTCAAATTTGTTTGTCACATCATTTAGTAAATTAATGTCTCTAACTTCACAAAAGAACTCAAGTGATTTGGACCAATTTTAAAAGAGTTGTTCCGTTTTAAAGGGTGTACGAATACTTTTTACAGTCACTGTATCTCTTTAAAAGGAAACAATTTTTACCATTTGATGATCAGGAGCATCATCATTCTACAGAAAACTGCTGTTTTAATGTCAGTTTGGATACATTTTGGATAGACTGTGTATATGTAAGCACTTTATTCGTTACCGTAACATATTTTGTTCTGTCAGAAATGCTACGTACATATTTCTAGAAACACCCTACATAATTATTCCTGGTCTTCCATAAAGTCAATATATCGACGCAAGGTACTCGGAAGGGTTAAGCTTGCTGGAGCTGTTACCAAAACTTTCTTGCGGTAGTGTATATTATTCTGTTAAGGAGAAGCGGTAGTTGATTCTCTAACCAAGCGACAGTTCATCTGCATACGAATGCGAGGAGCAGTTGCCTGACACTTCGGTGCCAATGAATGTGCCTCTATGAACTAAACGCCTTTGTACGTGAGAATTGCTTGCACTTGTTGAATGTCAGGGAGAGCTACAACGTAACTATATTAAACGTTCCAATTAATCGCGATATGCAGAAGTGAAATATTATTACCATGCAGTATGTTGCAAGGATTAGTGGCTTTGTTATCAACAATTTACGCATGTACTTTGAATTGACTTTTTTCTACGGACCTGTTTAATATAAACCAGTGGTTCTCAACTAGTGATACGTGTACCACTGGTGGTACAGGTATAATGGATACTATAAAAGTGTAAGTTCGCATCAAGTTCAGTTTAGTGATCGTACTAGAGCTCTTGATGACGATTGAACAAATACAGTAGAATCACGATTATCGGACCTAAAAGGGTGACAAAAGTAGTTAAGTAACAGAATATTTAGCTAATGAAATGATAACTTTTATCGCCAGAAACAGGTCTGAATTGTATTTCTAAGTTAAATTTTCCCGTAACAAAACCTATTCAACTTTGAAAATCTACAAAGGAATCTTCTTTTTCAAGAAGACACGGGGAACTGAACCTGAATTTATCTTCTAGGGAAGAAGTACAGATGAAAAAAAAATAAAAGCCAGAAGGAAAATCCGAAGTGATTAAATATTGATTCGCAACTGGTTCGTATTGCCATAAGGGGCTTACGAGATTTCTTTCGTCATTTCATTTTCTACATATTCGCATCGGATCTACAGGAGTATTCCTTGGCTTCGTCTGTTCCTGCGTCTCTCAATATCACGAAGATATCGAATCAGAGCCGCGTCTATTTTTGTAACCACTCGTAATTAATCTTTCCCTTGCCTCAAAGGGAAAGAATCGTCCATTGTTCGTCGTTGTCTTACGCAGGCCATACACGGTGAGGTTTACTTCGGGGCCTGGTCTCATCCTGGCTCTCAGTCATGAGGTCGTCTCACGTTAGGAGAGCTGAGTCTATCGAAGCCTCCTTGTAATCTGTAGCGGGATGGTAGGAGCCGTTCCAAACGCACGGTCTTCGGGAACCTTCGCGTGATGTGCGTGAGTGAAAAGCCTGAGAAAGAGGCACAGAGGGTGAGGCGTGCAGAGTGTGACGAGAGCGAGCGACAGCAAAATGTATATGTACCTACTATTAATTTTCACTGTACTATTTCAGTTAGAGTTTAGAATTATCCATGAAAGTGATGTTCTTTGAAACCAAATATCTGACAGTAGTACTTTGGCGGCAATCTGTAGACTGGAGAAATGTGAAAAAGAAAGGAGAGGGAGCGTCTCATCCTGGGCCTGCTAGTGGACTCGTCGGTAAGGCTACCTAGCAGACCCTGCCTTAGACGTGGGGATATACGATGGTCGGTTAAGGACGTATATATACGAACGAGGAAGGCTTCAGGTAGTTGCGGGAAACGTGTCAACTCGGTAGACCTCTGATGGCGAATGTAGGAAGGAAGGTAGCGCCGCCACAGTACGTACAGCTTCCAAGCAATGAGATATCATTTATATGCGAAAAAAGGTTGCAATGGTTAGGTATCGCAGTAGATATGTGTATTGAAGAGGCAAAACTACCATGTAAAAAAAGAAAATAATTTCAAAGCATTGGCTCACTGACAGAAATGCAGATCCATTTAGGATTTGGTCTTTATGTCCGAGAAACAGGAATTGTTTTATACGTGACATTATTTTTTCAGTGCAAGAAAAATTAAAAATATTCTTTTGTAAATTTGACCCCGGTGTGGAGTCTAAAGAAACTTGAAAACTTGATCATTGCACTTTAAAATTCATTTTTTTTAATTCGTGGACAGTAAAATTGTGGTGGCAGCAGATCGACAAATGTCAGGTGTCCGACCTTTCAGGTAAACGCGCCGCCCGATTGACCCTTCTGCTCGGGTACACTCGAAAAACCCGATGTACCATTGCACTATGGACGATATTAATTAAATCGTATACTATTGTAGTCGACGAAATGAGATTATTGGAGTTCCCAGAATAAGCATTTTTATTACTTCCCTGTGTCCAAATTTCTTTTGCAAGCGCTCATACTCTCAAATTGCTGCTGTAAGTTCGATTTTTCCTTTTTTTTTTTAGTGCGAGCTTCTTTCGACGTGCAGTGCTCACGCGCATTGTTTGCTTGATATGTTCTTCGTCGCATTTCTCAGCGTAAGGAAGAGCACGGAGGACGAACATTCACTCCCATTACAAAACAAAATTTTTATTAACGTGGAGCATAATTCGTTAAAAATACAAATTAACGCCCAGGAATAATTTCTATCACATTTCTACCAGTGAAAATATGTTTAGGCGCGAAGTACCACAAACTACGATTGTAACTTTCGTTATTGATTTGAATATTTCACCCTAAACATCGTATCAATAATTCCTCTTCAATCAAGGTTTCAAATATTAGCCTTATTATTTGTTGAACATCTTCTTCTAGAGCAGGTTTGTGTGTGTATTCTTTGTTCTTTGCTTGGTACTGAAAATACTTACACTAACTGATCTGACCGTTTCTTCAACTTATGACTGTAGAATCTTTACCTTTAAGAATTCCCTTTTCAAATTTTCACAGTATACAAAATTTCACATGGCTATACAGTTAAAATATTTGAAAACAAAAAAATTGTGTTTTGAAAATTTTACATGAGCATGTAGCCTTGAGAAACAAATCTTGCTGATGCTTCAGGTGGTTTGTGCCAAATTCTAAAGACTAGATAATTAAATAAAATTCATATAGATTGCTTATTAGAACGAAATACACACTCCGGAAAAAATTGAAACTAAAGCGCTAATGAAATAAATAAGAAAAATTTGTTCAAAAATTCAGTTTCTAACACAAGCTCGTATGGCAGTCTTATAATTTCTTACCGAAAGTATAATCTTTTCTTTTCACAGAAACTGGAGCTGTTGACCAAAACCTAGGTACTGAAAGTATAAATCCTCAACTTTCTGATAATGAATTAAATCCTTTTTATATTTTTTATTTATGATACGATGAAGAATGATCATTGGAAATGTCGTTGTAATTCATAGATATAATTTTTATAAGCAATTAAAATATATTAGTGGGTGTTTACTACCAATTAATAATATGATGCTTTATTGATAAGAGAGTCAGGTATGAACCACCTTAACAGCTAATTTTTCTTCGTAGAATTACTATTTACGCCTTCACAGGACAGTGTTATTATCTTCCACAAGAGAATTCTTTCGATAAAGCTTCCCTTTCCTTTTAAACATAATGGGACTGAACGAAACACTTTAAAAGGAACTTATTTTATGAAACATTGTACAGTGTAAAAGATATTTTTAAAAATATGACTTTTATGATTGACATGTAATGTAATCCGAAGTGTAGTGAAACATATGGAAACTCTGCATAAGAAACAAGATAAATTTAATATAGAATTTTGTATTTTAATTGTTTTGAACAGTGCGTCCTATATTCATTATTGCTTATATTATTTTGATAGATTAAAGAATATATTATATCTAACATAAATTCAGTTGTCTGTATAGTATAAAAATGAAGCCAGGAATATCTATCGAAAAAGTTGAACCGAGAATACAGTTAGATTAAGTTTAAATTCCTTCACAAGGTATTCATTTAGTATTAACTTTCTTCATAAATAGACCAAATCTCAACTAATATTGCACTTGTAAATCGCATGTAAAAGAATATAGGTTCTGCCTACTTTAACAGTCAATTATTTCTATTATTTTAAAATGCTTAGGATAAAAGTATGATAGAAAAATTTATATTCTTACGTATAGATAGAAAATTGTACAGACATGATACATACAGCTCCGCCTTTTGTGTGATTGTCAGATCTTCCAATGTTTAGGAAAAATAGACTATATATTTTGTACTTAACTTAAATTTAATAGCATGATATGCATATTATAAGCATGGAAAACATGACGAATTAGAAAATTAAATACACATAAACGAATAGAATGAAAATGAGACAACCAACTCTACTCTTACAGTATAATGCTACAATTAATTATTTTTTCTTTCTACTACTCATTTCTTCTTATATGCATATTTACTTCACAAATTGCAAATGCAAATGTTTTAGAATTAATTTTTAATGCTATTCAAACAGAAGCGTTGAAATGGTTCCGGAAAAACTGTTTCAAACTGTTCTCTAAAGATTCTTACGGAACAATTATGAAGAACTTTTATTCCAAATCACTGTGATTAGTAGATTATGGATTTTATATGTAAAACGAATGTGCCGAGAATAACAATACAGTGACAATTTACGTAGTGATTAGTATAAATATTACTTTACTTTGGACCTAACAGAGCCTTTAATAAAGGAAATAAGTCTTTGACATAATATCAGTTCAATAAATTCTGTTCAATAACTTATAAAAATCTGAATTCGCATAAATGTCCGCAGTCTAGTTATATCTCAAATAGGACCGTACCAATGACCAGTTTATATCTAAATGTTCTACGTCCGCTTTGGACATCCCTAGGGTATTCGTAAGACTTAAATTTCGGATGTTCTAGAAACGTCCGTCCGGAAAGTCCTACGGATGTTCTCAAGACTAAAATTACGCATGTTCTAGGATTGTCCATTTCTTAAGTCTTACGAATGTTCGTAGGATTTAAATTTCAGATGGTTTCATTTAGTAATTTGGGTCAATGTCATTCCGTGCAAGGTGAGGTAACCCCATGACCAAGGTGTCATTCTTTAGAGAATCACTAGAGAAGTGTAACGACACTAGGGGTTTTGTGTGGAAACTTCAGAAAATTTGGAAAAATATGTTTTTTCTTAAACGGTCTCTAACCAACACAGAATCAGTATTTTGCTTTGAAAATTAAAATTAACACAATGTACACACTGATCATAATTCATAACCCCCAGTCATATATTTTCATTATATGTAATTCCTTATAGGAAATTTAACCTTTTATTTACTAACAGGATCAAACTTTATCTAATTTCTACTCAGTGCAGAAATTGCAGGAAAGTTAATCTTTTATTTATTAAACACAAACCATTCTAACCTAACTTCTATCACCCTGCACAGAATGAAATCTAACCGTAATTTTAAACATTTGGGTAACGTTTCTTATACATCTTTTAAGACATTACCATAGCGTTCTTAAAAACTCTTTAAAAGTTCCTAAAATGTACAGAGATTGTTACTTCTGCACATTCGAAAGACGTTCTTAGAATATTGACACAGGACGTTCTCAGGACGTTCAACTTTGTAAATAGGACCTTCCTAGGACATTTAAAGATGTTAACGAGGACCTAACGGGGACATATGGACCTTTTCGGGACACCCTCCGAATGTACGTCCTCCGGACGTACATAAGACGTTTTTGTGCTATTTAGGATGCAACCGAAATTTCTGACTGTATCTATTCCTATATAGTCAGAATATATGTAGTTAAAAACTTCAGTTTATTATACAAGTTTTTTAGAATAAAGGTTCTTTATAACTGTTGCATGACCTGACGTCAATATTATAACTGTTTCCAATCCCTGAAATGAAAAAACATTATTGAAAGAAATAGTCAACTAAGCTATACACTGTTACCTATAAATATTGAATTATAAGTCTATACATCTATACAGATATTTACAAAGTGTGTAAGGAGAAATAAAACATTTGTTTCCTAGGAGTGAATAGTATGATGAATTTTTTTCTCAAGGTTATATTTGTGGGGATGTCGAAGTCATCGACGTTTTTTCTAAAATCTCTAAAAATTGTTCACCTTCATTATTTAAACCTTTCCGTATGTGCGGAATACTCTAATTGTTTATGGCACTACTTTAGTACTACTTTACTTTCTTGTCTCTTTGTTCATTTTCCAGGGTTTATTATATGTGTAAACACTAGTATAACCAGTAATGCTCGTGGAAAGCTTTGGAAATATGGTGGTGTGTGATAGTCGATAAGATGGATTAAATAGTAAGGTATTAACCCAAAAATTATTGCACTATCGTGAAGACACGCACACAACGCTCCTAAAAGTCATTCATGAAACGTGTATACACGCTCACAGCACCGAAAGGATTAAAACGCATATCATTGTTGTTATTATTAAGGGGTCATGCTCAGTCAGAAATGTTCAAAAAATCGATTTTTCACTTTCTACAGTTTCTTTAAGTACAACATCTCGAGAATATTCTGTGCGAGCTTCAAGGTAATCCAATTAAAAATTACAGAGTTACAGACGTTAAAAAATGAACATTTTATATAATGTAAGCTTGACTTGAAACATTAAATGCGTTTTTCTCGAAACTACATTTTTCAAATCGGTGATCAATATTTCTCGAAAACTACTGTGTCGATTTACATGAAGCCCTTTGCGTCTTGTTTCAAATCAGAAAAACTTGTCCTTAAACGAAGGATTCTTTTGTTCGTTCCATATTTTTTTCTTAATTGACCAAAAACGAGTAATTTTTTAGGTGAAAATCGCACTTTTTCAGGAAAACGTCCGCTATTTTGTTCCTAATCAATATTTCGAATAACCCCACGTTCAAGGACAAGATTGGTTCTTCCATTACATAAATCTTACTGAATTTTTAATTGCAGATGAACCGTTACGAAGTTACAGTGATCACGGCAGACCACTTTTTGTGAAGAGACATTCGGAAGATTATTTATTTACTAATAAATATTTTTAAATAAAAAAATCACCATATAATCTAGAAGCTGCAATCTTTGAAACACAAACACATTTTTTGAAAAAGGTCTTATAGTTTTCGAGAAAAAAATTCCCAAAGAACACTCTTTTCTCGGCCTCCTGACTGAGCATGACCCCTTAAAGCAGTAGAATAAGTCCATAGAGTGAACCTGAATGCAAATATTATTTTCAAAAATTAACATGTAATAAATGGTTTTTTATTAAAAGTCACAACTTTTCCAACCATCCAACATGCTCGGGCTTCTATAAAAAAGAAACTGTTAATCCATATGGTTTTCAAGCCACAGTTTCAATTACTTATGCCTGTCGAGACGAGACAGGGTAAGATCCAAGAGGAGTATAATTATGGGTATCAGATTCAGAGCTAATAGTTCTGCGTCACCGGAGCACGGAGGTATTGTTGCCACCTCCCTTGTTGCCTTGAGGCTCTCTATGTAATTACCATTACCCACAAGCGGATATCCCACCGTGCTTATCATATTCTGCGGCAATAATAGCGTAGATACAGTAACTATGCCGTGATTGCCTTTGATTTGAGAAACTGCATCTTGATCGGAACTGCCTCGGAGACGGTGAACTAGAAAGTTCAATTTATACGATCGGCCTGTAACTGGATTTAGTTGGAACCACAGGAATGTGGGCAAGGCCGTGTCTCTATATAGTGTTTCCAGAGACCTTGAATCTCCACCTCTGTAAATTTTTAATTGATAACGTTATTGATAATATACGTCGTGACAATTTGCACGAACCGTTAGGCAGACTTGGGTACATTTTATTTGAAATGAGAATAAGAAACAGCTATTTGAAATAATTTATTTCGGAACTGTATTTTCAATTTAAAAATAAAAAAAATTATCGATTCTTTTAAAATAATAGCAATTTCTAATAATTAATTATTTTGTTATTTTGGTATTTCAAGTTTGGCAAAAGAAATAATACTGAAAATAATATGCAACAAAAAGATTTTGTTTTAAGAAACCTTTACAACAATTTGCTTTAAGCAGAAGTCGCTCTTCAAAAAGTTCATCCGTGAGAGATCTTTGCTTGGGTCCATCCATTGTCGCGAAAGAAAACGATCGCTTCACTTGTGCAGAAGATGGAGGAGGGTTGTTACTCTTCAGAAAAATGTCACTGATTATGGGGTAATTCCTCTTGTCATTTGGTAACAAAAGTGGACTTGTTTGCTGCTTCATCTT
>NW_015374164.1:58040-87601 GCF_001272555.1 Dufourea novaeangliae | reverse complement strand
GTAGGTGTGTGACTTCTCAGTAGAGTTACTAACATCTTCGTGATCATGCTTTGCTGCTATGACCGCATTAGTAAAAACCGAGCGTAGAAGGTCCCATTTTTCAATTGGTACTTCTGACAGCGAACGCCTTTTAAACCTAGAGTGTGGAAAAGAAACAATGACAGCATCATAGGAACTTGTATCGAAAGAGAGAAACTTTTTGAATCTTTCATTGAAACAGTTCTCACTGTTGAGGTTTTCGGGTGTACGACGTGTCCTTGTGGAATTGTTTTCCCAACGTTTCGCAAGCATCGTAGCTAGCTTCTTCATGGGGTCGAAAGACACACTGATTCTGAAGAAATTTTAATTGGTCAGATGAATTAGCTGAAATGTTTGCGAAACATTTGGAAAACAATTCCACAAGTTGAATCCCTCAAATATCTTTCATTCAAACTTGTGCTAACTGCTTCTAAAACAGTCTCCCGAATTGGATGATTTTGAAGATTTAATTTACTAATTTACCGCGGAAAATGTAAAACCCATGGAATTAAACATCCACAATATGTATTATTTTTACCTTGCACTTTATCTATAGCAGTTACAAGAGGACGCAAACATATCGATAATTCATCCAGGTAAGAGAATTCTCTCTCTGTGAATTTGCGTAACATATACAGGGTGTAACAAAAATGTTGTCCGACCCGGAAATGGGGCACTCGGGGGGTGAATTGGAACAAGTTTTTCCTTAGCAACAATGTAATCTGAGGCTTCGTTACCGAGATATTAACGAAAAACCCCGACCAATCAGAGCGCGAGTTTGCCAGCCGAGTTCCCGCTCTAGCGGTGGCTACGTGCTGTGATTTGTAGCCAACGCTCCCGTTGATTGTGTGAGCGCACGCACCAGCACACGGGCCACGGAGTCTCCCCCCTTAACGATGTTTGCAGCTAGGCATATAGAAGGACGCAAAACATTCATTTGTTTTTTAGTGTGAAATATGACGGTTGTGGAATTCGTACAGATTGTTGAAATGTACCCATGTTTGTACAAGAATACTTTAACGGAATATTCCAGAAAAGATGCAACAGATAAAGCTTGGAGTGAGGTAGCGAACGAAATAAAATGGCCTGGTAAATAATAGAATAATTAATTCATTAAATTGTGTAATTCCATTGCCACGGCAAAGCGACATTTGGTTGTAAAAAGTAATTTACTAAATAATTTCGTACACTTGAAGGTGAAGTTACGGATCTCATATCTGATAATACAGGGTGTCCCACCTAACTCTGCCACCCTTAATTATTCTCTTATTTGTCACAGTACAAAAAAATGGTTTGGGAGAAAGTTAGTGTATTTCAGGGGGGAAATTAGGCTATGAGATTCAAGGTCATCTCAAGGTCATAACTCCTGAGATTTCTTTGATGGTAACGTTTTTTTAAATGGAATGCCCTACTTCTTTGTTT
Source organism: Dufourea novaeangliae (assembly GCF_001272555.1). Taxonomy (NCBI): domain Eukaryota; kingdom Metazoa; phylum Arthropoda; class Insecta; order Hymenoptera; family Halictidae; genus Dufourea; species Dufourea novaeangliae. The sequence continues at coordinate 86,161 of NW_015374164.1, read as the reverse complement.
GCCATTACAAAGAGGAGATCAAAACGTATCCAACAATGTATCACACTACGGGGTGACAATACTTTGAACATACACTAAAATACGAAATAATACGATTATGGCGTTTATTTTGTTTCTGCAATTCATTTTCTTTGAGCTTCCACCTCAACCAGTCACGTGCGAAATTTTCAGCCCAAAGTCATTTCAAGGTCATAGTGTGATACATTGTTGGATATGTTTTGATCTCCTCTTTGCAATGGAAAACAAAAAATAGGGCATTCCATTTAAAAAAACATTACCATTAGAGAAATCTCAGAATATATGACCTTGAAATGACCTTCAATCTCATAGCCTAATTTCCTCCCTAAAATACACTAACTTTCTCCCGAACCATTTTTTTGTACTGTGACAAATAAGAGAATAATTAAGGGTGGCAGAGTTAGGTGGGATACCCTGTATACTGGGAGTATTTATAACTATGGCAGAATTAATATGTATACCAGGTGTGTATGGAATCCCGTCATATTTTCGTATGTAATTATGTAAAACACACGTATATTTTACTATTGATATTATAGTCTCATATTTACAACTAGTTGATTTTAAAAGTATTTGAAATTCTTGCGTCAACATCTCAAAAACGCATTCTATAGTTTTTCGTTCACGACTCAATCTGTAATTAAATATCTCTAGACTCATGGTCTCACTAAATTTTTCCTGAGAGGAAATGCGTTGTCTTCGACAAAGTAATATGGAAATTCATTTCCAGTTTCATTGCCCTAAAGCTGAGACGCGGAACACACCGCCGTCACTGTTTCTTCCAGTAAAACCACATTCAATGTTAGTAAAATAACCATCTGCATCACAACATCCCAATAAAATAATAGAGTTGTATTCTTTATAATTGCAATTAGCAGATCCCGTGTTAGGAAACTTTTGAATTCTGATATGTTTGCCGTCGATGGCTCCCGAACAATTTGGGAAATTCCAAAGTTCAAATTATCATTTTGCAATTTTCTTCCAGTCATCTGTGCTAGGTATAGGCATGTAAGTTTTTCTTAATGCTTTCCATATAACTGGCGTTATTTCTACGACAACTCTTGATATTGTACATTCTCCTGTTGCAAAATACATGGCTAATGCTCGGAATGGACAACCCGTAGATTAATATTTGAAAAAAAATGTCATAAACGTAATCACTTTCTTTTAATGACCGAGTGCAAAGAAAAATAGAAAAACATTAGAAATGGGTTTGTGAGAAGTTTGAAGCAGCCTCCTAGTGGGTCATCTACAAAACATACAAAAAAATATTATTTGCATGATGTTATGTAATTTGTAATGCCTTACATTGAACCGGTAATTCATACACAGGATACTGGAAACTTACCCCTACCTTTAACAGATACTGAAATAGATATTAGTAACGATGAAGTAAATGTATTAGAAAGTGAACATCTTGAAGAGAATACTGTAGAATCTATTAATCAATCAATCGAAGAAACATTGAAGAAACTGAAACCGATTACAAATGAAGTAGATAAAATATTTATTGAATATTTACAAGGAAAGAAGAAAAATAATATGCAAAACCACAAGGAAAATAAATTTAAATAAATGTGTAAATAAATTTTCGGATCAACAAATGAAGTTAGTTTTCATTTAATTTAACGAGAAAATAAAAGAGAATTTAAATTAAAAACATTAACGTTATTGGATGAAATATTGACACGACCAGGACTTAATTAAGGACATTGCCTGTACGAAGGTACAAGAATTTCACCGATTTCATTTGTAAAATCGTCTGTTTCATTCCATCTTTATGGTTCCGAACTTTTAATACAAAATTTTTCAGTCCCGAATAACACACTGCTGAGCACACAAGCAAATCAGACCGAAGCTACTACGCCGAACCAATTTTACGGTGAAAACTTTTCGCCGTCAAGAGATTTTTCAAATATTAGATAATGTATATTATTACTTTATACAAAGAAGAGTATATTAAAAAAATAATTCATTAGCATAATAATTTAAGTTCAAATAAATATTATTAGATAGTTATACTGTACTGTTTTACTTACCTCAAAGTTGTTAAAATTCTCTCTTCAGGACTAACACAACATCGTCCTTTAGTGTCTTGTTTTTGGATTAACGGAGCTACCAAACGCACTAAATTGTTATAGGTATTTGTATTCATTCTATAGAAAGAATGAAATACATTATCATCTTCCGCTAATTCTCACGCAGCAACAAATAGTCTACAATTTATGTTCTTTTCTATGTAAGGATGTAACCAATATCTTTTCCGACTTTTACGCCGTCGAATATAATTATATAAGGCGATTACGTCTTCTTTGTCGCTCCACATCTTTAACAATGAAGAAAATGAAGCATTCTGTACGCTTTCTGAACGCTTTCAATACGCCCAAGTGGACAGAAACTGAAGTGTAGCGTAATCGTCATGTTTTACGCTAAGCTGACCTGTCTATGACGAGACGCTTTAGTGGACAGTAGGCCTAAGTTTATAATTTTGTCTATCGGACTATGCCATTGACAGAGAATTGAATTCTTATGGGACATCCGGAAGAAAATAATATTCAATTTTTAAGGGATATTATCTTACTGTAAGACACCGATTTTTATGCCATTTGGCACAGAGGTAGTACAATAAAAAATATTTGATTTTCATGGAGCTGTTGACATTCATATCTAGGGGGTGAAAACAACCTTCATAGTTGGGGATGTGAAACACATTTTCCTCAATATCTCGCAAACTATTCAACTCAGAAAAGGTACTTGTTAGCGAAAATTGTGTGTTTGTTAATATTAAAAATGACCGCGTAAGCAGATCTATTTTAAATTGATAACAGTTTTTATAAACTAATACAATTTTCCGAATACTACCGAGAAAGATAGTGCGGTTAGAAGTTACCGGAAGATTTTGGAAAACGCGACAAATGTTAATAAATGTCGTCGGTTACTTTCCCAGCATTGTCATTTTATTGTCTGCCTAACTGTAGCACGTGTTTACTTCGTGCTTAATATTCTATGCTTTTATGGGAGGACGTGGAACGCTTTACGACTGCCGTAAAGTACCATATAATGCAGTTTTAAGTGAGGACTTCTGAGCTCCCGAGGCCAATGATAAACTACCGACAATAATAACGGTTTATATACGGCCGGCTGTTTTGTGGAGAATTCATTACAGGACTGTCCATTCGGGGATGTTATCGGAAGGACAAATGTATTACTCTAGTACTGCTTTGTACAGGGTGTCAAGAGATTACATGTCGCGGCCACCATACCGAATTCTACACCTTTGCTTTGATGATGATTGAGATAAGAACTGTGCCGCAAAATTGACTTTGACCTTCAATTTCAAGGTCAACATTTTTTTTCATCGCATTATATTCTACTCATTGCGAGTATTGAAAGTTTCAAAGGAACCATGGGTCCGAACTCGACAATTCTCTTGAGAAATGATGTTAAAGTTCCATTCATTTTTAAACTGATTTTCTTTGTCATTGAATCTCGCAGTCTGATGGAACTCAGGTATCATGCTATTGGCGAAACAGCGGGGACTTTTCATGTTTAACTTTATCTTTTATTCGAAAGCTTCGATATTACTAGTTATATATTAAATTAATAATTACTGCGTGCGTATAATTCTGCTCATAGTTACACTATGGTAAAATTTCTATTTTCATTTACTCATTGTGTCAACAGATATCTTAACGTCAATGATAGATATTTTAATGTTTTGCATTACAAATGAAGATGCCGTATTATATCTACACTTAATCTCCGTACTTTGGTGAACTATAATTGTATTTGTGATTAGTTTTATGCACGACATTATGCATAAAAACAGTCACGTATCAAGACAGTTGAGAACGTTGGCGGCTTCACCGCGGACACGGAGTACTTCGTGCAATACCTATCAATGCCGGTGGCATATTAACTTCACAAATTCATATCTCGAGAACAGCTTATGTGGAAGGCAGAAACATACTGTTTTTAAAAGCTCTCGATGTCAGCTACAAGAGTATGCGGTACAAAATATACGTGCCTACTAAAAAATTGAAAGTTGACCTTCGCAAGACTTTTTAAGGTCACTATATAAGGGCAGCGGTTCGTTTCAAACATTTTTTCTTATCATCTTCCATTTTTTTTTAAATATTTGCCTGGGGAAAGTAAAATCGAATACCTTGTACATTATAATGAAAATAATAACAGTAGTATATTTACATAGTCTAATTACATACAATGTGCTTTTGATATATTGCCGCGGAAAGCACTTCCCTTTCACGCATACAAGTATCGCTCTTTCATCAAGTTGCGTGCGCCGTCCCCACCAGCACGATTCAGCACTTGTCCATGCGCCGAGGCCGGGGCTACGACAGCAGAACTTTCAAAGGGAATCGTCATGGTGTGATAATTGACTCTCCTTGTTGGCATGTAGGGTGTACTCCAACATCACCAGCCGCGGCAATGTATCAAGAGTCCACTGCGAGTGGAAAAATTCATATTTGAAAATAAATGTAAATTCTCTAATTAGAGGTTCTCTCCTTTTATTTTGGGCCCCTAGAGATGAAACAGGAATGAATGCGGATTAAATTAACCCTTCCTCATTTGGACATGATTCTTGACGTTTTGAAAAATAAGGATATGTCTGACAAATGAGCGAAAATCAATTTTTACAAAAATGCAGATTTTATATTATTTTTTACAAATTCTTGCAAATGAAAATAATATTTGTAAGTAGTATGCACATATTGTGTCTAGTATGGGTCACGTGTGATCCGGTCATAGGTTTCTACGTTTGTCATGCGAAGGTGAAGGCAGTATTTAAGTTAATTAGTTCATTACTTTTTCAAAAACTCGCCTAAAAACAGAAAAATGTTCCAGGTTACCACTTCCTCTCCTAATATTAGTACATGAAAGAAAACCATGAGCCAATTAAATTAGTCGCAAGACTTTTCAATTGAGCATGGTAACCGCATACACTGTTATTCTAACAGTTTATACTAAAAATATTTACTTAGAAATGATCTTCAAATTATACGCTTAAAAAAATTCTGTTAAAAAATCGATCACACAATGAATCAACAGCATGGTTCCATTTATTTCTTTTCATTTTCTGTAACTGTTCAATTCCTATTCGCGAGGAAACGACACATTCACGCGATAAAATAAATATACACGGCACGAACGGTGGCACTGATAACGAAGGACGAGACGCTGGGCCTCGCTATCAGTCGTCTCTTGCTGTCTGCTCGTTCGCGTTTCCCGCATTCAGCCTGCGCGGATAAATATTTCCGCGTTTTGAATCGACGTTCGGAGAGATCGTATTGCAACGTGTGCCTCGCATAGGAGTCGCATAAAGGTCGCGTCTCTTTGAAAAACCCTCTAAAATCCATGTTACGATATGAATACGGGCCGCGAGGCTGGATTTCATTACACGTGTGCAATCGTACGCTTTGCAAAATCGCTGCGATGTATCAATGCAGCCTCGTTACTCGCGATTCCCTCATGATTTTTTCTTCGTGATAATTGTAACGCGCGGATTGCGGTGTCCTACATGACGCGTATTGACATGTTCTTGAACAACGCTTTGTATGATTTTACGATACTTCTTTATGCGCAGACGTGTACAATACCGGACAAATAAATTCGGACACAGATATTTTTCTTTCTGTTTATTCCTATGATTATGTCACAAAATTTCTGTCCTTTGGAGTGTTTACCATTAATCCGATGACAGCTTTCATAAAAGTTACACGGAGATACATACAAATTACATCATATAAAATGAATTCTACCTTTATTTAGTTGTACAAAAGTATTCGAACGTATCATTGACAAGCACATATGGTAATTTTGAACATGAGTTTCATGAGAACATCATATTATATTTTTATTTTATCCACTCCAGGATAGCACGAAGCAAAAGTTTGCCAAAAATGTGAAAACAAAACTCATAGACATTTCAAATTGGAGAATCAATATTCATAGTATCTCGACGTATGGACATCCCGAAATTGACGGTAAATTCAATAAAAAAAATAATTTGTTTAACGAGTTCACTTGGAAAATATAGGAAAGTCTCCTTAACTGCACAAAACTCAGGACCGTAGACGTACAGTAAGCGTGGACGGTCACCATTTCAACCCCTCGTAAACTTCGAGCCGAGCCTGGACAGCTCACCTTTCTAAATACAATGCAATGGATAAAATACAAATATAATATGATATTCTCATGAAACATATGTTTTAGATGACAATTTATGCTTGTAAATGAAACGTTCAAATACTTTCGTGCCACTAAATATAGATAAGACTTATTTTACACTTTGTAATATGTAGATACCTCCACGTAACTTTTATAAAAACCGCCGTCGGACGCGGAAAGTTAATGTAGCGACTTTTCCGCGCAGTTAAAGCGACTTTACTTAATGTAACAATCAACGGTATTCATAATTCAAATACTACAGCAAAACATGTTTATCGCGTACTATACACGTTTCTTTTTGTATATGGGTTGTTTAAACATAATTGTACCCTACTTTTATTGTATCTCCTGCATTAACACGCTTGAATTGTTATAAAACTTGGAAAATTCGATTATTTGTAGAAGTGAGCTTACAAGTATCTCATGTATATAGATACAGCATGATAAAAGACACTGCGTCATAATATGTTCCAAACGACCAAGTAACCCATTCTCGCCCAGAAGGACTCATAGTAAATAAACAGACGCACACAGACGACAAGGACTAAAAAAATAAAAACTAACATTTCTCTATTTCATACAGGATCTGATAATTAAACTCTGTCTAACTTACGAATAGCCTCACGCTTGGTCCAGTTTTCAACTTAAGATTATCCTTAAGATTATTTTTCAGTTGGGCGGAGTATAGATTCGTTGATAAGAATATTAGCAAAGCGTAGAACTAAAAATACCTATCCTTGCTTTCGTTTCTGTTAACAAACGGTGTCTGAATACTAGATCTGAAATCAACACGAGAATCAATTATTATTGACCATTATCTCTTGCAACTATGTTTTTTTCCATTCAAATGCAGATACAGTTTGTCAAAATTTTGTTAATGTTGGCAAATTTTGTTTAAACTATAGGGGTATTGGGATAAAGTAACTTTTAGTAATGAATGTAAATTTGAGACTTTTAACACCAAAAAAGGACAAACCGTAAAAATATTTACAATTATGTAGTCCCTACGATAAAGCATGGCGGTGATTCTCTTAACTAATAGAGGTGTATACCTTAGTAGCATTTATGGTTGCCCAACGATAACCAACGGTTGGGAGTTAGTTGAGATGTGGTTAGTGTTTTTGCCTACAAATTCCCAACATAGGGCTTACGACGAAAAATTAAATCAAATTGGGCTTCAAAATGGTCCAACGAAATGCCAACAATAATTTCTATTAGGGTACCGTTTTCTGGAGTTGGAAAATTATGCTTTATCGAAGGAACATGGACATAGATAGTTTATAATTTGAACTATTGCTTACTTGTTTTCCTCAAATGTTACTTACAATTAGTTATTATTTGCTTTAAGTTATATTTGAGTATTTTTAACATAAAGCAGTGAGTTCACATACCATTCTAATAACACTGTCTTAGGATCTGATTACTTTTTTAGTGTTCCAGATCATCTGAAGGTCGTAATTAATTTGTTCATCTGCTACGACATACGACAGAAAACAATACAGAGTGTAAAAAAAATGCTGTCCGACTCTGAAATGGGTCACTCGTGAGGCGATTTGGAACAAGTTTTTCCTTAGCCAAAATGTTATCTGAGCTGAGCGCCCGCGGTAGCGTTGGGCACGCGCTGCGCCTCTGCTACGAAGCTACAAACAAGCATGTCGGCATGCATCGAAGGAACCTGCGTATAGTAGCAAATGAAAAAGACGTAACAAATAAAATCGATCTTTTTATTATCTTTTGTTTCTCATTTAAAGTGATGAATGAATAAAGCATAAATGGAGGAAAATTGTGTAACGTAAGAAAACGAATGAACAGTTGTTTTTTTAAACAGAATCGAAAAAGGCAATTATTTCAAGTGAGATGATAAGGAATAGGTACGTAAATCTTCTTTTCTAAGAACGTATTAACGAGAAGGTAATGTAACCGAAAATGATCGAGAAGTGATCGTAGTACGTTATTGAGGTAAATATTTGTAGTTTAATAACGGACAACAATGTTACTGATAATGAATAAGTCTCTTCAAGAAAATAATAATCACCAATAAATTCAATAAAACACACCCTTTCGAAAATTCACCTGCAGTTTGCAAACCTGTGTCACTAGGTCATTGGATTGATCCTGGTCATCGGTGGACGAAACGGTTTAGGGCAGGGTAGCGCTCAGTCCGTACGTAATAATTGCAGTACTTAGAATAACTTCTAAAGTATGCATTCTATGAAAAAACTTTTTATAAAATGGTTGTATGGTTTGGAGGGATACATTATGTAATGCATATATTTTTTTTGTAAATGGAGGCATTTGGAAGATTTGAAGGTCAACTTCGTTTTTTTATATGGAATGCTATATTTTTTATGCTAAAATATCGAAGAGAGTTAAATATTGAGTAAAAAAGTACTGACCCGTATTGGCCGTAAACCTCATAATTAACGAATAATTTCACTTTATTTCTTGAAAATGGTTTGTGGCTAATATCAAATTTTTGATTAAATATTGTATTTTTTGTGATAAACTTCCGAAAATCGCCCACACCCGATGACCCTTATCTTGACTATATTATTAAAACCACCCTCCCGAGTAATCTTCAAAAAGTTTAGACCGTCGATCATTAGTTATTAAAACGTTATGAACAAAAAAAATGCTTGAACTGTCTCTAACCAATTCCAATCAGTATAATGCTTCAAAGTTGGTTGGAGGCAGTTCAAGAAAAAAGGTCTTTATTCTACCAGCTTATTTTTTAACTAGCTCTAACTAACTCAGATCAGTATAATGCCTTGAACAGTATGTTTTAGAGACACTACGTTACAGAAGTTTATATTTGTGGGAAACTTATGGTACTTTTTTATATCTTTCTTTGTTAATAACTTTTTAATAACCAATGATCGGAGGTTTAAACCTTTTAAAGGTTACTCGGGAGGGTGATCTTGATAACATTTATAAAAATCAGGGTCATGAGGTGTGAGTGCTTTTCGGAAGTTTATCCGTTTTCCCCCAAATTTGTAAGTATTCTACAAAAATACATATGTGCAAACAATGAATTTCACAAATAGGAAACAATGACTATTTTTGACGATTTTTTTTAAACAGAGCGCGCGTTAAGGGTTTAATGTAGGTTTCCTTGGAAAAGAAACAGGGCAGGGGCTAGTTTATAAAGGACTAGTACAAAACGGCCAGTGATAGTCATTGTCCATCATATTTAAATCTTGGTTCTGTTTTCCCATATTTATTTGGAGACTCTTGTAGAGTTTCTCATCCCAAATATGAATTCGCAAGCAGAATTGCTCTATCGCCCTCTGTTTTTGAAGAACACGAATTTTTGTAAAAACGTACAATTTCGGGCAAGAATGGCGTGTGAAAATTAGTAGGGATGATGTCGGCACTAGAGAGAGAGGACAGTAACTGGAGTAGCTATCCTCTCTTTCTAATGGGGCTGTTGGTGGGGGATTCTCCTACGGCTGTAGTGGAGGCTAGAGATGGCGTGCAAAATCAGTAACGGTGATTTATCACAGTGATCGCCGAATCACGATCACGGTCGTGATTTAACTTCATTTACGACCGTGATTGCGATTTTTTATCTTGAATGAATTTACTCACTGCGATCGTTAGTCCTTCATCTTTAAACAGAAAAACGTATTCAATATGATTTTACGATAAATTACATTACTATTCGTGTTTGTAAAAATCAGTAGAAACGACAAGAAATTCTAAAACAATGATTTGCTAGGTAACATATAGATTATAATTTATAATCATTAATTTATTCATTATTCTTCATTGTTTCTAATTATTCCCTTACTTTATACGATATAACTCGAATTTTTGTTTTGACGTCGTTAATATAAAATATACAGATTATGAGAACTGTTAGGTTTCTCCACCAATCAGAAACGATCACGAGAAATCACGAATCACTGTGAAAAATCACCGTGATTGGGAACGTACGTTATCGAATCACAAGTGATTCACAAGTTGCAGTTCACGCCATCTCTACTTTCTACCCTACTCCAGCGCTACTTCTATCTTTTGGTCTCGCTTCATCCCCACCATAAGACCGCGCAGTCTATTATAGATGTATGTCTATGTCCTGATCCCACATAAATGGACGTCATAGTTTAAAAAAAGAGTCGCCGCGCGTACTTTTTACGCAATATTGTTTGCATTTTTAAAATTTGTAAATGGACGTCAAAACTTTAAAGAAGAGTCGTGCACGTAATTTCTACGCATTATTTTTGCATTTTGAAGAAAAGTTTTTTGTCTAGCACGAATTTGCCACACAGTACCGGATTCTGCAAGGTAATCCCGAAGAAAGAACCATTCAGAAAAAGTATTGGACGGTTTTGTATTCGGTCAGGTCGAGAAAATATTCGTTGGGAATTTTTGGCCATTACTCGCCTGCCTCGGCGCATCAGTTCCGTAGCTACGCGTACTCGGCACCGATAGTACAATCCAATTGGCACCCACTTTTTGTATGTTTAATGTTTGATGTTTTTCACGCAATCTTGGACACTAATTACGGAATTGTACAAAACTTCTCTTGATCACTGTCAGTGTTGAACAATTTCGATGTTCAGTGCATGAATATGTCTGACTTGTGGAAGCGAAGCCAGTAAAAAACAAATACATCCGTTAATGAATTTTCAAGGGTTTTACTATTATAATATTCGAAGAAAGAAAGAATTGAAACTCGTGAAGCAATAGGTAAGGTAACGCGAAGTCTATTTAAATATAAGTTAAGCATCCTTTTTCAATAGTGACTGTTCAATACTTTTGAAAGACAGTTCGAAGTAGGAAAGAAATATAATTTCCTGCAGTTTAGTGAAGACGAAAAAATAACAGTTCGTATCGCAGGATTCGTAGGGATTCTTTCACAATATAAACATTGCTAGACCCCTCTCTCTGGCAATCGATACAGTCAGAGAGCAAATAAATATCTTGAAATGCTCCGGTTTGGTATGCATTGCTTTAGTCAAAGTTCAGTTCAGTCTTTAAAATTGTCCAAGTCAGTCGTGCTTAAGCACTTCAGAAAGTCTTCCTTCGCATCGAATAAAACGTGTGCTGAGAAGCTTAAAGTTTGTAGTACACTTGGACAATTCTGTGACTGTATAAATGTAAATATTAGTGTTAGGTGTGTGTATATATTGTAATAAAGTGTTTCGTATTCTGTAATACAATGTCACGAAAGTGTAAAAATCAGCCGGATACCTTTTGTTATGTTTGTAGTGAGGTAGTTTTAAAATCCAGACGTCGAAATATAACTCCTTCAATAAAATTTGCTTACGAACATTATTTTAGATGCAAACTTGGCGATCAAGATAAATATTGAGCTCCGCATGGAATCTTATCAACGGTGTGCCTCGGTTCTCTCAGCTTGGGCAAAGGGGGATCAAAGAAGTATGTCATTTGCAGTTCCAATAGTATGGAAAGCATTGACAAATCATACAAGAGACTGTTATTTTTGCTTTAATAAAACCTCTGGTTTCAACATAAAAGGATAGAAAAAAATCGAATATCCTAACGTACCTTCTGCTATTCGGTCTGTTGCACAATCCTAAGAATTATCGATGCCAGTACCACCGCCAATTATACCCAATATATACAAGGTCGCTACAAAAGAAGCCAAAAATGAAGAAACCGAAGCTTATATAACAGAAATTTTCTCATTATCGAAACAGCCGTATTTAAAAAGTTAATCCGACCGAAACGATTTCGTAAGAGATTGATAGCTATCGAAAGATCAGGCACAACTTTTAATATCCTGCCTATAAATATGGAATTTATTTCACAATACAACCAGAGTTACACATTTTAAAACACGGCAATATAAATTGCAATAGTAATTTTGTATATACGAAGAACTTTGTGTGTGTACTAACGTAAATTCTTTAACAAAAACCTTAGGATACGAACGTAATCCAAAAGAATGGCGTTTATTTATAGATTCCATCTCAATTGCATACACTGACAAAATGAAGGAATGTTACGATTCTTTAATGAAAATTGTTTGTAAAATTCAATAATAGAGATGTAACCTTAATAAAAAAAATTATGTTTGCATAGTAAATGAACTGATAAAATCGTGAAAAACAACGTATTGATGAACATGGAGAACGTTATCGCCAATCATTTTCAAAATGGAAAAACGGTACCAGGGTAAGAGTATGTATGCAATGCTAGCAGACTATTGATAGACACTCAACGACAACAAGGACACAATGTACAAACGTCAAGCAAGGCAGAAACATTTTTAAATGTTGTTGATCAAATTATGCAAAAAGAAAAAAAATGGATTTTGCCCCACCCTACAAGAAAAAAATTGGATTTTGCCCAAAAATTACAATATTTTTGCGTAGCATTTAATATTGCAGTATAATTGGAAACAAGACCTATTCACAAAACGTATACATTTCCCATTTATGACTCCAAAAACAAAATAAAGTTTCTCTGGCTATGTACGGTCTTTTTCACTGTGACAGTTGGTGTTAATATTTTTGCCCCCCCCCCCGACTGATAACCTAGCTGCGCCCATGCCCATCGGTAAAGTTGGCTTTAGTGAAACTGATCGTCACCTACAGAAAATTTCAAGAAAGTTCAATAGATGCTTACTATTCCTACTACAAAAATTTCTTTATAATTTCGTGGTTAGTATCCAAAAATGCATGAAACATATCAAACATTATACATATTAAAAGTGGGTGTCAAATAGATTATATTGTATGTTCATTTGCCAAAAATTCAAATTCCTCATATCGATGTTTAACGAATGTATATTACTTTCTAAATGTGTATCACATTCGAAAACGATGAAAGTAATGAGATATATTAAAAATTATAGTTAAAACAAGCATTTAAAGATCAAACTTTCATAAATATCATTTTTCACCGAAAAAATTCCTTTTCTTTGTATTGATGCCTCGGGAAACCTATTAAACATTATGTGTACATATTTTTTTTTTATAAATAGTATATGTCTATATTGAGAACGCACTTGGATTAAAAAGTTATTGTTCATAATTTGTTTAAACAAATAATACTCAGTAAAGTAAAAAGAATCGTCGAAATTTTTCCACTTTGACAAGGAGTATCTTTAAAGTTTTAAAGAGTTATGCGTTCTACTAAAGCGGAATACTTTCAGGAGTTATTTCTCTATAAAATCATGCAAGATTCACTTCCCCCCTCGTCCCACCTCATAAGTTGTTATTGTTTAAAGCGTCGCGTGACACGCACTTCAGCGGCGAGTCGCATTGCACGAGACCCGTTGCAGACCACTACATACATAGATTAATGTTAAAAGAAGACCTCCAAGACGATGATGATTCATTATAGATAATACATTTTAGATAAATAAATTAATACATTTTAAAGGTCTAGTAAAAAGTTTATTATCTTTGTTAATAAGAATAATTGCATAGATTTTTGTTTATTAATAGACAAATAGTAAATAAAAGTTTATTCATAAAGAATAATAAAAATGACAATGCTTTTTTTCTTTATAAGCCGAAAATCCATATGGTTAATTTATTATATTCACTAATTTGCTTAAATATAACACTTATCCTTGTATGAATATTTTAAATTTTTTCAAGATGAAAATAATCACATATTCTTCTTGTCTGATTAAATGTAATAAAATTCATTGAATCAAGAATTATGGATTACTCTATTTGTATGAAAAGCCTGAGCAGCTGATTTTTAATTATCATTCATTATTCACATGTCAGCACGACTTTTCAGGCATTCTCGATGCTCCGACAAAAAAATGTTACCAACAAAGATTAGTCAGCACTTCCTATTCTACAAATTCCAATATAAAAAATTAAAAAGAAATTTTTTTCATTTAAAAATAAGGTCACCTTGATTTTTGTATGGTCACTATATATTTTTTACTTAATAATATTATAGCTGACGTCAAGACGAATTCAATGACCTATATATTATTGTCCTCAGGTCTTGAAATAATGTTAAAACAGTTGTGAACAGCTAATTCTTCGATCTGGCCCACTGTGCGTGGTGACAAAACGTCGCGCATACGTTCTCAACGAATATTTTCTCGACCTCACCGAATACAAACCGTTCCGATACTTTTACTGAATGGTTCTTTCTTCAGAAATGTCTGCAGAATCCAGTACTGTGTAGCAAATTCGCGCTAGATAAAGAACTTTTCACCAATATGCAAAAATAGTGGGTAGAAAGTACGTAAACCGTGCACGACTCTTCCTTAAAGTTTCGACGTCCATTTACAAGTATTCAAGGTTGCAAAATTTAATAACTGTATAGACTGCTATAATTAAAAAACTTTCGTCTGTCTCTTAAGACTAAACTGAAGTTTCTAGTGTTTTTAATTTTGACGCAACACGGTACTTTTGCTCGAAATCATGCGTTTTTAGAAATATTCGTGTTTTTCAAAAACTGAGCGCGATAGACTAATGCTGCTTACGAATTAGTGTTTGGGGTGCGAAACTGTACCTGGATCACCCAGTGGATACTGCAAAAGGGAACTAAGAGTAAAATTTGTTGGACTGTGTAAACTGTTAAGTTGGATTTCAAAAAAAAGATAATTGTATGGGAAAGCGAAGATCAATTTGTGAAAACTCTTTACCCATGAAACGAGTGTATTACGCGTCCTAGTATTTCGTCGAGCAAATTCCGCGTTGATTTATAGGGGGCTGCGACACGTGCCCACTAACACGTATAATGAGACATAGAGATAACGTCAATTCGGGGAAATATATTGGCCGGAGTTTCGCAATAAATCTCGTTTCGCATTTTATTTTCGACTGCGCGCGGTGGTTGATCCTCGGACAAAATATTTGCGTGCACTCGACTCGCGGCTACATTAATTCACTGATTCGGGGTAATATATTTCCAGGCCCGCCACGGCCGAAACAGCTTTATGCGGCAAATTTAATTAATAATCTGGATTAAGATACATGGATCGCGTTACCAAGAAATGTTCTTAGCTGGCAGATTCGGCTTTGGGCCGCAATTCTCTTGGTAATTGGACCGATACGGATAACTTGCCGCGTCTCCATCTAATCGGTTATCTATCGTGGTTCGAAGTTCCGTGAAGTTCAATGTTACTCTCAGTCTGATGTAGGACGCATTATCTCTTGAAGTTGTACGCGTATTTGCCGATCGAGAGAAACAATAATAGATTTATACTCTCCTCAAAAGAATTAAGGGATTACATCTATGAACCCGTAAAATGGGGTAGAATTTTTACTTTCAGATGCTTTTTTCTTACAAGGGGAATGTACGATTGTGGAAATCACTTTTTAAACGGCACTGTGTAGAAGTTATAGAACACATATAGTGTTCAGAATTGGCTGGGCCGCAGCATGACGTCATGCGTGCCGAGAGGCCAGCATCGTCGGCGAAGTTCGACAATTGTCGTGCCGAATTCGGCAATCGTCGCCGGAGACAAGGAGTTACGTCGCGGGTAATCATAGTACCGACACCTGTGGGTCGCCTCGTATAGTTACAACGACGTCCTGGTCTAGCCACTGCTAGGTCTTTGTCTGGCAGTGTGCGCTCTCTCTCTCTTTAAAAAAACCGTTGCTGTGCGAGGTGCCTACATGACTGCTAACACAGTTTTTATACAATTAACTGTCTAATTACCCGCGACGATCCTTTGTCTCCGTCTATTCGTATCGAACCCTTGTCTACAACGTGCGAACTAGCTAAGAGTTGCTCCCGATGAAAACCACTGTATTATTACCGGCGCTCCGGATTTAATAATCGTGTCTCAATAATTCGGCGCTTCGAATTATTGCTTCTTAATCGTTATCGTCTTTGTTATATTTATTTATTAGTGTACAGTTTGTGACAATAAACTACTCATTGTTTGTTACAAATTCAAGAAGGTGCTCCTTCGACTTTGCTTTCCTCGAGTCTAACCTCGAACATATAGTATTAGAAAACTCTCATGGGTTTCTTCAGAATACGCCTTGGTTTTCGAGATATTTTGGTTTAAAGTTTTGCCCGTGTCAAGTAGTCTGGTTACATGAAACGGATTACCAAGATAGTGTCATGGCTACGACGGCAGAGTACCTGCTTATCACGCTGCGCACCCGAGTTCAAATCCAAGAGACGTATAAAGGCTCATTTACACACAACCGTGCCGTGTTCGATCCGGGTCCAATCCGGGTTCCGGCCGGGCCCTGGATCGGAATTGGTTACCGTATTTTCGTACGTGGCAGTTTATACATCATCCGGACCGCGTGCGTTGCCCGTCTGTCGCTATCCACTAAAGATGGCGTGCAAAATCACTAACGGTGACTTATCACAGTGATCACCGAATCACGATCACGGTCGTGATTTAACTTCATTGACGACCGTGATTGCGATTTTTTTATCTTGAGTAAATTTGCTCACTGCGATCGTAAGTCCTTGATCTTTAAACAGAAAAACGTATTCAATATGATTTTACGATGAATTACATTACTATTCGTGTTTGTAAAAATCAGTAGAAAAAACAAGAAATTCTATAAGAATGATTTGTTATGTAACCTGTAGATTATAATTTATAATCATTAATTTATTCATTATTCTTCATTGTTTCTAATTATTCCTTCACTTTATACGATATAACTCGAATTTTTGTTTTGATGTCGTCAATATAATATATACAGGGGTCATTCCACGCGAAATCGGACACTTTTTGGAGCAACATTTTGGATATTGTTCAAATTTGGATATGTTGTAGTCTTTAGCGATATATAAACGTATCTAGAAGGATTGTTGAAAATTTAAAAAATTGTTGATCTTACAGCTGTTTGAAGTTTAGGGTCAACCTTTTTTCAATAAATCATAACTATTGAACTAACAAACTGATCGAAATGCGTCTCCATCTAATCGCAATAGGTTTAAAACAATTGCAAAATAAATGGTTAAAAAATATTTTTTTCTAACTAAAATACTTTTGATTAGGTACTGTTGTCTCCACTGCAAGCACCCACAAAAATTATTTTGATAAGTTTATTAGTTCAACAGATAAGTCATTATTCGACCGGTCGAGCCGGTACGCTTGGACGCATCGTTCACTTTAGAGTCTATATGTCCTTAAAGAGGACAAATAGGGCTATATCTTCATTTTTTTCAATGTTTTAAATATTTCCTTAGTGCAAAAACAGGGCATTTGTTTAAAACAATTGCAAAATAAATGGTTAAAAAATATCTTCTTTCAACTGAAATAATTTTTATTTCATACTCTTATGTCTCTACTATAAGTACTCGCAAAGCTTATTTCGATCAGTTTGTTAGTTCAATAGTTATGATTTATTGAAAAATGGTTGACCCTAAACTTCAATCAGCTGTAAGATCAACAATTTTTAAAATTTTCAAAAATCCTTCGAGATACATTTATATATCGTTAAAGACTACAACATATCCAAATTTGAACAAAATCCGAAATGGTGCTCCAAAAAGTGTCCGATTTCGCGTGGAATGACCCACAGATTATGTGTCGCGTGTTAAGAACTGTTAGGTTTCTCCACCAATCAGAAACGATCACGAGAAATCACGAATCACTGTGAAAAATCACCGTAATTGGGAACGAACGTGATCGAATCACGAGTGATTCATAAGTAGCAGTTCACGCCATCTCTACTATCCACGGTCCGGACAGACCCCGGTTTCAATTTCTCGTCTCCGATACCGGGTTCTATCCGGGTCATTCCACGCGGAATCAGTCACTTATTGGAGTAAAACATTACAACGAGATATTGAAGGGATGATATTTGTGGGAGCTGAAACAGAGAGACGAATCCTGAGTGAGGCCGGGTTCGAAATGGTGCATTGCCTACTAGCCTCGTGATTGTTATGTAAAATTATTTTCACAATTTATAAAACACCTTATGGTGCTTGCGGATTAGTGTTTGGGGTGAGAAATGGTGCATTGCCTACTAGCCTCGTGATTGCATATTTTCACACGTGCTAGGCAGAACATTGCAAGGACGGTGCCTCGTGCAGTCACGCTGGCTCACTAATAAATTACTGAAAAACGGCGACATCCCTGGCGATAGTATCGTAAGTAGAGATGGTATCAAGTTCAATAAGTATTTACGAATCCGAGTCAATTTCAATTAACAAGTTTCATTTCATGGGTTTCGATTACTTCTCCAAAGCAATAAAGTTTCAGTGAGTATACTTGAAATGTAATCATTTTATACACGTTTGTTTCGAACTCTAGAATGAGTACCTGTAGATTCGAAAACGTACTTGTAAGTAGTTTGATGTTAGAAAAATTCGAACTCTTCTCAAGTAGTACTCGAATTCTAAGTGTTTGTGAGATGCTGATAACTGAGTGAATCATTGTCATTCATTGTATTGGACATTTGACATTTAACAAATTAAACTTGTTCACATAAATGTGGAGAAACAAATATAATTTGGACCATTTATAGATAAATTTCGCTAAACTACATGTATGTAATGGCAAAGAATAGAGAACTTCTGATCGAAGTACTTAGAAAAAAACCGAATATACTCGGTCAGGGTTGGAGTATACTTGGTTCGAACTTCTTTCATCTGGGTTCGAGTCTCCTTGAAAATATTGTTTCCCTTTTTAATCATAGGCCTGGACGACAATCCAGACAACCCTAAACCCCTGTAGGCAAAAAAATGTCACGGTTTGATATCCTTGCCAGAAAGTTGATTCTTTTTCTTCAGAAAGTTATAATTTATTCGAATAAATTACTCAAACAAATAATGATGAATTATTGGAATACATAGAAATAATAATTTGTTACGAATGATAAAGAATTATTATCCAGATAAAATATTCAACTGAAAAAAATTTATTCCGATAATTATTCTGGATAAATATTCATTTTAAACAATTCCAATAATGCCCGATTCTGCGCGTGAGGGGCTCCCACGCTGGATAGCACTGCAGTATGCAGAATCCACGGCAATTGCTCTTCGTTATAAAAATCTACAAAATTGATTCATGCAGGGACGGACCACGGGTGGTTCATTCCACGCAAAGCCGGACGCGTCTTGGAGTAACATTTCGGATTTTCTTGAAACTTAGATATGTCGCAGTTGTTAGTGATATATACATATATGTATTCCGAATAATCTATCTCTAATAAGTCTGCATAAAAATCAAATAATATATTATTATAGGAATTTACAGCATGTATATGTATACAACATTGAGTATACAGGGTGGAGCAATAACTATGTCCACCTTGAATATTGCCGTTATTTGTAATAATATGAAAAAATGTTATATACAAAACTTGCACGGTATGGAGGAGGGCATATTGTGATACAAACATTTTCTGCGTAGGTGAAGGCATAGAGGAGATTTCAAGGTCATCTCTACTTTTTTTAATGGAATGCTATGTTTTTTTTTATCGCGATGTGATAGCCGGTGTTGAGACGACTTCAGCGAACTATCATTGAAGGTCATGCAAGGTCAAATGTTGTACTAAGAAAAACTTTCTTACATTACAGGAGATGCTCGTAGTGGTGACCGTTTGCGTCAATGCAAAGTTGCAATCTTCGTATCGCTGCATCACGTGCTGTATTATTTCATAGGGGACTTTATTAGAAAATGTACCACTAAACGTTCGCCAAATGATGTGGTTACAGCACGACGGGTGTCCAGCACATTATGCTCGGAGAGTAAGAGATGCGCTGAACGAACTTTACCCAAATAAATGGATAGGACGTGGAGGATTAGTTTCTTGGCCACTTCGTTCTCCAGATTTAACCCCATTAGTTTTTTTTCTCAGGGGAGCATTGAAAAATGCTGTTTATCAAGAAGTACCCACTACACCAGAAAATGTGAGACAACGGATAATTGCAGCATGTGCTAGAATAAGTTCTGTAATGTAAGAAAGTCTATTTTACTACCACATTTGACCTTGCGTGACCTTCAATGAAAGTTCGCGGAAGTCGTCTCAACACCGGCTATCACATCGCGATAAAAAAAACATAGCATTCCATTAAAGAAAATAGAGATGACCTGGAAGTCTCCTATATTCCTTCACCCACGCAGAAAATGTTTGTGTCACAATATGTCCCCCTCTATACCGTGTAAGTTTTGTACATAATATTTGTTCATATTATTATAAATAACGGCAATATTTAAAGTGGACATAGTTATTGCCCCACCCTGTATATGTATGTACACTGAGGTGCAAAGTTGGCGTCCGCTATAGGAAAAAGCGAATTCAGCGTAAGCAGGTACTCGACTGTAGTAACTATGACACTTTCTTGGTGATATGTTTTATGTAACCAGACTACTTGACACGTACAAATCTTTAAACCAAAATATCCCGAAAACCAAGGTCCATTCTGATAATACACATGAGGGTTTTGTAATACTATGTGTGTACTATGTATAACTTCCACATAGAGCCGTTCCAAAAGCGATTTTCACAACCATGCCTTTCCCTTGTTAGCATGAAAGTGACATTACACAAAGGTATCTCCATGACGCAGGTGATTTCTCACCTCAGACTTATCTGAAATAAAAGAATTCAAGAAGATTCTTAATTTTATATTAGGAAATAGTATAAACAATAATACTTCTGCATACAATGCAATAATGTGTAATAATATCAAGACAATAATATTCACTTTAATAAAACAAATGAAATTTGTGCTTTATTTAAATGTGAAAACATCAGATTTATGAATAGCGAGGTACGTTTTACAAAGGATACACTATTTTTCAGGCGAAGTACTGTCTTATTTTAACTACCATTAACTAAAACAATTAGTAAATGTATGTAAGTAAGACAAAATATCGAAATTTTAAATGTAATTCTGGTCCTACTCAACTTTTAATGTTGAAGTACGTTGAAGTTGTTCAGTCAGCATTAGATCAAAGCTGCTCTCATTAACTCAAAAAATCGATAGCGTGTCACGTTTCACGAGGAGGAATCGAAAATAGCTACAACGAGCAATTAAGTGAAAGTCCAGACTAACTGATCAAGGGCGGTTGTCGGTGGTAGCCCTTTCAATTCAGAGAATTTGATAAAATGATCAAACGAACGGGTCGCCTGTAATTTGTTCTAGCACAGTCATCACACTTTCAACGCCTTCGTCAATGGTCCTTTTCGGACTGACATCTTCAAATCAAATTTAAAAAAAAGGAAAAATTTTTATCTCCCATTCGTTTTACTGTTAGTCTGATCGTTTGGTAGCTTTAATCAAATCTTTTTAATTGCATTATATTCCTTATAATGAAACCGTTTTTTTTCTTCATGTTTGAATATTACAAATAAAGTGTTTTATAAATTGTGAACATAATTTTACATAATTAAAGAGATTCATATGAAGTTTTATTGAAATGAAATCCCCGATATTTTTCAGTTTGGCAAATATCTATAGAGGGTCTTAATCAAAGTATCAGACAATTTTCTTTCTGTCACTCTTTTGTTCTTTAGGATAAAAACATTTCTTAACAATTAATTGTTATTTTCCAATTTCCCTCTAGATATTAAACACTATCAGAAATGTGAAAATGATTGTTGAGAAGAAAATTCAATACCTTTTTATTTTTTAAAAATCAAAACACCCTTGTACCACCTTTGTTACAATATATGTCTGTTTTTACAAGAACAAGAAATATGTAGAATTTCCTTCTAATTGCAAGAATATTTGTGCCCGCGTTCCTAAAATAAATTATTCTAAATAAATAATAAACATTCTCTGTACATTTTGGGACCGTTTAAAGAGTTTTTAAAAACGCTATGGCAATGCCTTAAAAGACGTATAAAAAACGTTTCCCAAATGTTTAAAATTGCGGTTAGATTTAATTCTGTGCAAGGTGATAGAAGTTAGGTTAGGTTGGGTTGTGTTTAATGAATAAAACATTAACTGTCCTGCGATATCCCCACTTAGTAATAATTAAATCAAGTTAGATCCTGCTAATAAATAAAAAGTTAAATTTTCCATAAGAAACTATAATGAACATATATGTCTGGGAGTTATGATTTGTGTATACATTGTGTTTATTTGTATTTTCAAAGCAAAATACTGATTGTGTGTCGGTTAGAAACAATTAAAGAAAAAAAATCGATAATTATTCGGAATAGGTCCATTCTCATCGATTTCTCTACACATGTTACCGTCGCTCGGCCTTAGTTCCCGAGATACTTTGGGAAATATGTTTCAATTTACACGATACTTCTTCAGGTTTTTATTTATTAATTAATTATTATACCACGCACAACACATCCCACTACACATTACCCACTGTTAACAACGTACCCAAGATCCCACCAAACACAAGAGACACACACACACGATGTGCTCTGGGGCCTGACGAAGAAACTTCTTTCCTGTTTTTGGAGATATTAATACCTAAACTTGTGTTTGGTGGGTTGTTGGGTGCGTAGTTAACACTGGATGGTGTGCGGTGGGATGTTGGATGCGTGCTTCACACTGGGTGATGTGTCTTTAACCAATTCTGATCAATACACACTACCAGTCATAAATTTAAGATTAAGAAAAGTTTTTTGTCAATATCCGAAAAACAGATAGGAACTCGTTTATTGGTTTGGGGGAGCGGCTGTCGCTCCTCCCCCAAACTCCACGCCGCTAACGAATCTAGTCTCAGACCTATTCCGATCATTCTTTCAAGTATGTATCTTCTCTTAAATATTGCATACTGCAATTTTGTTCAAGGTCAAGGTCATACACGAGGTTGCCCTGTTTCTACATAATGACCCATACAGAACAAAGCACAGTATACAGTATCGAATATATTTTTGCAAATATCTCGGGAACTAAAGCCAAGCGGCGGTAACATGATAGGGAAAAGTTATGTAGAATTATGACCTTGACAACATATTTCAAGGTCAATGAAATCGGCGAGGATAGACCTATTCCGAAAAATTACCCAAAGTACTGATTCTCTATTGGTTAGAGACAGTTTCAGAAACAAAATATTTTTTCTAATTTTCTTTATTGATCCTCCAAAGAATGACACCTTGTTCATGGAGTTCCATTACCTTGCACCGAATGACATTGAGCCAAAATTACTAAACGAAACTATCCGAAATTTAAATCCTACAAATATTTATAAGGGTTAAGAAACGGACAGTCCCAGAACATCCGAAATTTAAGTCTCGAGAACATCCGTAAGACTTTCGGGACGGACGTTTCTAGAACATCCGTAATGTAAGTCTTACGAACATCCTAGAGATGTCCAAACTGGACGTAGGACATTCGGATATAAACTGGCCATGAAATGGACGTCCCTTGGACATCTGGTGCTTTCTGGGATGCTGAATTGCAAAATTGGTTTGTTCAATACATTATTATTCTTGAGTTTGAGAGATTTAGACATACTATAACAGAAAATAAGAGTCATAAATACAATAATTGTAAATTAATATTACAATTAATTGAAAACGTAGAATGAACCGAATGAATGTGGCATCGTTACTTAGGTCTGATTTTGTACTCCTCCCTATCTTATTTTTAATTACTCAAAACCTCCAATAAATACTATCTACAGACTATCAAGTCTGAATAAGATACATTTGCATTAATATTAAGCACCAAGTTGTGGGCTAATAACACTATATAGTTATAATGTTTATGAACTGGAGTGTATATGTGCTACATGAATGTTTACACTTGCACTTAAGATTAATTATGATATAAATTGAGAAGATTATTGAGTCCACTGATGGAATATAAATCTCAGGGTACAAATGCCTATGTAAATTTGATTATTGCTTTAAATTCGTCTCATTAGTTGAATATTACTGTATTTCACATTCTTATACAAGGCGTAGATGAATAGTATAATGTTTGTTGTAACTTGCGTTACAAGTTTTACTTTTTATTATTTTAATAATGGTCCCTTCAAGACTTGGTCATCTATTTGAAACAGCAGCAGTCTGATTATTTTTTTGTTCTTAATAAAGCAGAAGTTCATGGTGGTCGATATCACTTCCTTCCAAATGTTTACTGTTACTGCCTTACGAGTTCATAATAATTTTTATAATTTGAAGAGAACTTTGGCTGTTTACAACTCGTTCTCAATAATTGCAATGCAATTGTACCTAATCTTCTCTAACTCATGAATAAAAGAGTTATATCCGTCAATAAATTGTAAGGGCAAATAGTTACATTCTTCAGTAGATTATACTTGAGGAGTCTACTATTTAAAGTACTGATCAAGAAAAGTCTAACAAGTCGAAAGCATGTTACTTTTCAAGAAAGCGAAAAGAAACTGATTGATTACGTAGCAATTCATACATTAAATAAAGTGACACCAGTGTCATCTCCCATGAAGTATTGTACTTCAACTTACGACATTATTTTGAACGGTGGATCTTCAATACATATTAGAAGGCATTTCTCAAAATAAAACGAAAATTAAAAATTTGTAACTTGTGACACTTTTCTTGCGGGGTGCGATATATAACCGCGTAACCAATGATTGCAGTACACTAATACATTTAATACACGACTATAAATAAGATTATAAACTTGTGAAATATTCATCGTTCAAATGCTTTTCAGAATACATTTCGTTCATCCCTGCACGCGTGTCATTGAAGAGAAGAAATATATGTCCCTGTAACGGCAGATCGCGTAGACCATTCCACTCATTCTTTTCGTCTTCGATGGGACACGGTAGCGGCACACAAAGGGTGGCTATTACAATTAGTGGACATTATGGTAGTACGTAACGGTGCGCGAGTACCAATACGAATGAACCGACCAGCGGATCGGTACAGTCTATCTCCCCGCCCCATCAACCGGTTTCACCCGCTTCTACCAGCAGCGCAGGTTGAACCCCGCTTCTGGTACGCGTTCCTCACCAGCCTCCGCCCCCTCAGCCTTCGTCGTAATTACAAGCATTCATTTCACACTAAAAGCCGCTGGCGCTGTCCGGGTCTGTCCGAAACGAGCCCCGCGCGACTCGCATTTTCGCTACGGATTGCCACTCGTCCAACCAACCTACCCCCCCCCCTCCCCCCTCATCACTCCCTGTTCCCATCCCCCGCCGTACCGACGCTTTCCCCATTCAACCCTTTTCCAAATTTGCACGATTACAGGCAGGCCGGTTGGGCGACTGGTAACGCCGATAGTTCAAACGCGAGCCAGCCCCGGTTGACGTTTTCGCGGGCGGAGAAATTTTTTGGTCGCCAACCGGTCCCAACTGTTTTTCATCGCTGTTGTCAGGGGAGGAAAATATTGATGATTGAGAACGCGCCAGGTTTGACTGCTGATAGATGACAAAAATATCGTGCCGTGGATATACGGTAACCGTTGTTCAGAGTGTTCCACATAGGAAATATATTGGAAGCTGATGTAATCATAAAATTACGCAAGTTTGATGGTAACTTGGAAGTATTGTGATGAAAAAACTTCTTTCTTTGAGTAAGTTTTTTTTTTGTTTTAGTTTGTTAAGAAAAGACAGGAATTATATGATGGATTACCTATTTTTTGGGAAGCATCGTGGAATGTGCCAAATAGGGTAAGTACAACTTGAAAAACACTACGGAAATCTGTTGAAATGTTGGTACGGTATTATTCGGAGTTGATTTCTAATATAAATATTTGTAGATAAATATTTTTGTGGTCGTATATAATAAGATTATAATTTTTCCATGAGTATTAACACATTGACGACCAGATTAATACTTATGAAATTTGTGGTAAGGTTAAACCTGTACCTCGGACAAACAAAAAATTCATTGGCCCCTTAATTGGTTATATCGTATATATGTATGTGTCATGACCAAAATCAATTAGCATTATGGAAATGGTTTGAAATGATTTTTTTTAAATAAACATTCCTTGAATTTCTTTTTTTTTATTGGACAGGAGGTTATTTTAACATAAAAACGAGTTCAAAATGTAGAATAATATTTTCTTGAATTATGCTTCTTTTCTGAGATAATCGTGTTGCAAAATCTCCTGCATCTACGTGTGCAATTGAATAGGACTTTAGTGTCGTGTCTGCTTATTACATTTCGTTACCACTAATTGTCAGCACAAACATACAGGGTCTGACCGAATAATATGTAACAACTGTCACCAAATGATTCCTTGTGAGAAAATAAGAAAAAATATAGAATAAAATTTTGTCATTCTCGGCTTACAATTAGTTATTGAGAAAATCGACTTTGAGTATTTGTCGCATACGCGTGTAATTGAATTATATCATGTTATTAAAAATAGTTGCGGGTAGTTCATTATGGATTACAAGTAACATGTTACGGTATATGTACTTGGTTCATGATGAAACTACTACCCGATAGGATGATCTTTTTAAACGTCAATCAAGTTTGCTTTCCCGAGGACATTAAGAAAGCAAATTGTTCATGTAACGCAACTGCATTTATTAAATGCTCGAATGGTAGAAAATACCAATGTTTTAATTGTTTTTACAATGTGTATTACCTATCACATTGTCAGTTGTAGTAGAAAAGCAATTAATAACTTAAAAAATATAGAAAAAGAGAAAAAATTTAACAAACAATGCAAAATTAAAAATACGAAACATCTACATTTAAAGAAAAAAAATTTATTTTCCGGGATTCGTACCATCAATACAGTGGTTTAAGAACGTAGCACTTAACCACCTTCGGTACCATAGCTGTTCCAATTAACTTCTATTAATCCTGTATTTGTTGAAATCATAAAAATGAAATATAAAATATCTTCATAAAAAATGAGTATTGAGGAAAACTGCAAAATACGTGTAGGCTTCTTTTTGTTCTAGATTTATCAGACAAAAATTCATTAAAATCGACGACTCAACGACTGTGACATCTTCTTCTTAAGGTAGGTCCAGACACGTGAAACAGTGAACCCGAACACGCGCAGCCAAAATCCCATATAACTCGGGCCTTCTTTGCGCGTAGACCTATTAACCTCTCAACGTCGGCATACGTAAGAGATACGGACGCTGCGTTCTTCATACACCGCCGACATACGTAAGGGATACCGACCCCGTGTTTTTTACACGCTGCCGGCGTCCGTATCTCAGACGGACCCTGTTTTCTTCACATGTCGCCGATGCAAGCTAGCGATCCACGGGCTGCTAGGAACGGCGATGCGATAAGACGGATAGCACATATTCAGGGTGACCCACATAACTATTAACACTTCAATATCTCGAAAACTATGCCATCGATTTTAAAGTTCTTGTTCTTAAATTGCATGAATCTGAAGGGCCTTTCTAACTACATAAACGTGAAGTGGCCCCCCCTTCCCCTTCAAGGGGGTGCGGGGGTACCTTTATAATTTTAAATGGTACCCCCTATAAAACGTTACATATTTAGATTCTACAGGAAAAAACAAGTAAATTTTGTCTGAAACATTTTTTTGTCAGATATTTCCATGATGAGATATAACAGTTTCAAAACAAGTCTCGACTTGTAGGTATTTACTTGAAGCGCTCGGAAATTGCGTTATTGAATTATACGCACTGGAGTCCTTTGCTTACTCGCGAAGAAATAAAATGTTTTTTAAATTAAATTTTTAAAATGTTCACCACGGGCTTGTAAACATTTATTTACTCGAAACATCAAAGTTGTTCTAACATTTGTTAACATTTCGGGAGTCACTCCTCGATCCCCCGATCTAACACCATTAGATTTTTTCTTATGGGGATATGTAAAGGACAAAGTTATGTTTGAACCGCCGACGACAAAAGAGAATATGGAACAAAGAATACGTGACGCTTGCGCTTCAGTGACTCCCGAAATGTTAACAAATGTTAGAACAACTTTGATGTTTCGAGTAAATAAATGTTTACAAGCCCGTGGTGGATATTTTGAACATTTAATTTAAGGAACATTTTATTTCTTTACGAATAAGCAAAGGACTCAAGTGCGTATAATTCAATAACGCAATTTCGGAGTGCTTCAAGTAAGTACCTACAAGTCGAAACTTCAAACTGTTATATCTCATCATGGAAATATCTGACAAAA
>NW_015374164.1:55105-57949 GCF_001272555.1 Dufourea novaeangliae | reverse complement strand
CCCCCCCCCCCCCCCCCCCGTTAAAGAAGAAGGGGAGTCACTTCACGTTTATGTAGTTAGAAAGGCCCTTCAGATTCATGCAATTTAAGATCAAGAACTTTAAAATCAATTGCATAGTTTTCGCGATATTGAGCTGTTAAGAGTTATGTGGGCCACCCTGTATATGATTCATTGATATATACAATCATATATCGTATCGTAATGAAACGCTTATGTTTTGTTTATAACAGCAAACGCAGTCTTCAAATGTCTTCTCACTAAATTTTCGTTACTAATTTACACAAATCATTATTTACAATTTACACTAATTTATCTACTAAAGTAAACACTAAGTATAAACTGAGTTGTTCTATTTTTTTTCAATATACGGGATATCACAAATAAAATATATATATAAAAACTGTTTAAGTTACTCGGTTATAGTCAAATGCATTATAAAGTGAATAAAACATACGTAAAATATACACCAAAAAATAAAAAATAATTTTAATAGTTATTACAGCATACCTACTTGGTCATATGTGACTAATAATAAAATTCTGGGGCACCCATAATATATTCGCAAGCAATACAAGTATTTATGAGTGATCCATTTTATTTTTAGTCACACATGACCAGAACTGTTCCGATAACTATAAATATTTTTTTTTATTCTTTAGTGAATTTTTTATATTTTATTGCACTTTTTTATGTATGCGAATTTTATTTCGCATTTCTATAAGCGTTAACATCACGTAAACACATTAATTAAACAATGATATGAAAATATAAAATTGTAGCAATAATAATTTTCATCTGTTAGAAAGATTCCTCTTCCGTATCCTAACTAGCACAAGAATATCAATAGTTTCTCGCTACGCGACCGCCGGCACTGCAGTGCCATTCCTTACAAATACTACCCAGCACGACAACTTACATTTGTTCTGCGGCCCTCGGTGTTGAGGGGTTAAAATCGACCCTTTCAAGAGTGTTCTGCAATGCGCGTTGCTCGCGTGTGCCCTGCTTAACCACGGCCGCGAACAACGCGCGTTGCAGAAGACACTTGAGAGGATCAATTTTAATGGGTCTACGCGCAAGGAAGGCCTGAGTTATGTAAACAAGAATTTGGCTGCGCGTGTCGTGCTCGCTGTTGCACGTGCCTGGACTTGCCTTTAACACAGACGAGATATAAGAATAGACCTAACATGTAATGTAATTTTCTGTCCCATGCTTCGGGGGCGTCAGAAGTCACCGTACCATTTCAGTATACTATTCCATTCCTTGCTAGCGAAACCGGGGCAATAATGTGTGTATGTATCGCTATATGCAGTCATGGGTGTCTGTGTGTGCTGTGCGTTTTCACGATGTCGAACGTAGTCCCTAAAGTCTGAAACTTTTATGTGGAGTGCGCTCAAACCAGTGTGATTTTCGTTGGACAAGTCCCGTAAAGCCGCGTACCAGGAGTATGCGAGTACCCGACATTTCGGGATCGGGTCGGGTCGGGACAAATCGGGTGAGAGCGACCGGGATCCCGACAGATGTCGGGTCCCGAAAAATATTCGGGTCCCGTAACATCTTCGGGTCCCGAATGATATTTTCGAGAACTTTTCCGTCTAACGGCAAAAAATTATGCTATACAATACGATGCCATATTGAATCTTCAGATTCATGATATGAACTATAAATGCTAAATAAGTTGACGATTCCAAATGAAATCCTCCGGTTAGACAGGGTTAATAATATAATCTTCAGTATACATTTCTTCGTACGTTATGTTTTTATTAAGTAAAATAAATAAAGTGGCAGTATTAGGGACGTTTAATCTATCATACAACATACAGGCATATATAATATTATTTTTAATTATAATACTAAAAAATATAATTATTGCCGGACAATGTCGAGGAATTACGTTTTAATACATTATAATTCATTATAATCAATAATACATTATAATCGATTTTTTGAAAATTTCTGACTGAGCATGACCCCTTAAGAAAGTCCTGCTGGTGCTGGCAGAGCAATAAACTTTGACAAATGCTGACATGAGCAGCCCGGTCATGATCGGTCAACGCGTGAGGCGATCATTTTACGGTAGCCCATCCAATTAAGGTAGCGATCGATGGTTGTGCAGGGTGGCGGAAGAATATTCACCACATCGCTTTTGCTGGAATCCGGGTGCAGTTCGAGTTCGACGCGAAGAACGTCTTTGTCGAAGGAAGTTGGCCGGCCAGAGCGGGGTTGGTTCTCATCCTAATATCGCCCTCATCAAGGCACTTATGAACCAGAAACGCATCGTCCGATCGCTACTAGTACCTGGTCCAAATGCAGCGTTGATCTTCTCAGCCGTCTCCGTTGAAGAGGTGTTAAATCGATGCTCATACAACAGAATAGCTCGCAGTTGACGTTGCTCCATTTTAATTGTCTATTAATCTCCCTGTTACGTCCGCGCCAATTTATACCCATTACGCGGAAAGTTCGCGCAAATATCCGCACATTCTGGGAACTTCTCGGCCTGCTTCGATTTAAAGACGAAAACGTTCGAAAAACAACGAATCCTGCAAGGATTTGTGGGAGAGTCCTATATTTAGAATAGGGGAGGCAACTCCAATGAACTTGATCTTCACATATGTTCTCTATTTTAAAATAAATAATTTTTTTAACGTTATTTATAAATAAACTTTGCAGAATAAGGGTGTATAGTTAACTTCATAATTTAAATTTTATTTACACAGTAACATTATATTATTAGTATATCTGCTTCTTTAAGTGATTGCCAGGAGGGGGAAGCTCCGCTCTTACCCCTGCATTCCCACCCCGGGAAAAATCTAACCCATTTTTTTTTTTATTTTTTTTTTTTTTTTT
>NW_015374164.1:40620-54247 GCF_001272555.1 Dufourea novaeangliae | reverse complement strand
GCCGACGTCGGTAGACGTCGGCATCGACCACCGCCTGGAACTCGAAGGGGACGACCCGCGCGAGGACGACCGCCGCCTCGTGCGACAGGGTGCGGTATCCGCGGGCGATCCTGACGGCCATGCGGCGCTGCAGGCTCCGCAAGAGCTGCCTGCGGCGCCGGCAGGTCGCCAGGTCGGGTGCCCATACGGGAGACCCGTAGAGCGCCATCGCCCGCACCACACCCATGTAGAGTCGGCGCACGGCCTCCTCCGGACTCCCGAGGTTCGGCAGTAGGCGACCCAGCAGGGTCGCGACCGCTTCCACCCGGGGGACGAGACGGTCGAAGTGTCCCTCCCACCTCCAGCGGCCGTCCAGGTCGAGGCCGAGATATTTCAATCGGTCCTCGACCCGGACAGCCGCGTCGCCCACTCGGATTCAGGCCTGGGGGGGTCGCCGAGACAGAGGCAGCCCGTGAAACAGGACTACCTCCGTCTTGGCCGGCGAGATCCCCAAGCCCAAGGCCTGGATCCTTTTGGCGACCGTGGCCACCGCCACCTCCACCATACGGCTGGCCCTGGTCACGTCCCTCCCAACACCGATGATAAGCGTGTCGTCCGCATAGCAGACGACACGCACACCGGGTGAGAGGGGCCCGCACAACGCCGAGTCGTACCCCAGGTTCCACAAAAGTGGGCCCAACACGGACCCCTGGGGCACTCCTCGGCGGACCCTTCGTCGCACCAGAGTACCCCCTCGACGGGGGTACTCGACCTCTCTGTCCGCGAGGTAATCCCGGATCACGGCCCGCAGATACGGGGGCACTCCGTGTTCACGGAGCGCCCCGCGTATCGCGTCCCAGCGGAGGGTGTTATAGGCGTTGGCCACGTCCAGGCTCACAGCCAACGCCCCCCCCCCCCCGGGAGACCGTCTGCTCCGCGACGGCACGGACGCGCTCGATAGCATCGAGCGTCGACCGGCCCCCGCGGAAACCATACTGGCAGTCGGCCAGTCCGGGACCACCCGCGGACAGCCCCCTCGAGAGGCGGGTAGCGATCGATGCTCAAAAACCTTACCCGCCTCGTCGAGGAGGCAGATCGGTCGGTATGCCGAAGGGTCATCGGCGGGCTTGCCCTTCTTCGGGACCAGGGTAGGCCGTCCCCGCTTCCACGCGAGCGGGACCCGCCCAGACATCAGGCAGCCGTCCAGCAGCCGCCTGAGTCTGGGCCCGAGGACGCGCAGGGCCAAGCGCAGCGCCTTCCCGGGGATGCCGTCCGGCCCCGGAGCCTTGCTCCGGCCACCGAGGCGCGCGACGGCCCCCGCGAACTCCTCCTCATCGACCCCCATGTCGGCGGACCAGGTGAACTGGACCGCCGGCTCGAGCGGTCGGCAACCCTCTTCCGGATCGTCCGGAAAAAGGTTGCCGACCACACGCTCGAGCACAGGGGGATCGAGACTCTCGGTGACCGGGGGGGCGGCGGGCCGCACACGTCCAAGGACGATGCGGTACGGCCGCCCCCACGGGTCACCGTCCAGAGACCGGAAAGCTCGCTCCAGGCGCTGGCCTTGGCCCTCTTAATGGCCGCCTGCAGCTCCACCCTCGCCTCGCGGTAGTCCTCGTATAACGAGGACTCCACCGCGGGGTCGCGGATGCGTCTACGGCGGGCCCTGCTGAAGCGGCGACGCGCCGCGTTGCACGTAATGCGCAACGCCGCGATCTCGCCGCTCCACCAATACGAGGTCCGCCTCGGGGGCCTCCTGGTCCGGGGCATGGCGGCGTCGCACGCCGCCGTCATTGCCTCCCGGAACCAGTCGGCCTCCCGATCTACATCCGCGACCGGTCCCGCCGGGATCTCCGGCCAGGACGCGGCGAGGGCGGCGGCCATTAGCGTGTCCTCATCCATACGCTTGAGCGCCCAGCGGCGTGGCGGCGTGCGGGCGGCGGGGGGGTGGTCCTGGGGGGTGGCGGAAACATCCATCAGGATGTGGAGGTGGTCGCTGAACGTCTCCACCTCCTCCGCCACCCTCCACCCCGTCACGGTGCGCGCGGCGGCGGGCGTTGCCCAGGACAAGTCCACGATGGACTCGCCCTGCCACCGCTCGCACGTGCTCGTGGACCCCCGGTTGAGCAGCCGGAGGTCCAGACTCGCCGCCCACTCCTGCACGGCATCCCCTCGCGCGTCGGTCCTGGGGCTACCCCAAAGGGTCGACTTCGCATTGAAGTGCCCCAGGACCAACGTCGGGCGCGCTGGACCACGGGACACCACGTCCCGTATTTGGTCCAGCAACGCCTCGAACGACGCGAGGGGCATGCTCGGCGGGGCGTACACCCCCACCACCGCTAGGCGCTCATAGCGTACCGCGACGAAGCCGCACCCCCGAGCGACAACGGTCAGGGGCGCGGCTCCGTCGCACACCGTCGCCACGGAGCCCAGCGCGTCCCCCGCCCAATCCGGGCGGTCAAGGACGCGGTACGGCTCCGTGGCGACCGCCAACCTCACACCAAGCTCGGCCAGGCTGTGGACAAACAAGTCCTTTGCCCGGGCCGAGTGGTTGAGGTTGGCCTGGAGGATCCGGATCCTGGGGGTGAACACTAGGCCGTGTCCATGGCCTCCCCAGGGCCGGATCCTCCCTCTCTCCCCTCAGCCGGCGCCACCGGCTGGTGCCAGCGGCGGATGGTCCCGTCACGGGAGGGTGGGGCGGCGGAGGGGGAGGAGGGAAAAATCTAACCCAAAGCTAACCCGACTTCATTTCTCTTAAAAACTCACTTAAGGAAATAGATATGCAAATAATATAATGTTTATATTATTTAGGTAAGATTGAAATTATGGAGTTAATCATACACCTCTATATTACGAAATTTATTTGTTAATAACTTTTTAACAAATAACGAGCGATTGCTAAAACTTTCTCAGGATCATTCAGGAAGGTGACGTTTACAACATATGTCAAGGTCGAGGTCATTGGAGCCCTACAATTCTCAAAACAACTGATACATTTTTTAAACTCTTTTGTTTACAATTTTTTAATAAGGAACAAACGATGGCCAAAAACTTTTGAAGGTCTCTGAGGAGGGCGACTTTAAAAACATATGTCAAGTTCAAGGTCATTGTAGTTGCCTCCCCTATTCTAAATATTTACCCAATGTTCTGTAAACGAATGGATAATACCTAATTGTCATTTCTTGCATGTTCTCTAAAGTAACTGGTTGCACGCGCTAAATAGCATTTGTCAGTTTTCCCCATACATAGATCTTTTCATCCTTTGAATAACGCATTCTCAAACGTATGTGGACGAGCTCCTACGCTGTCTCAATAATTTGATGGCAATAACAAGTTGCTCGTACCTGTAATTTGTTGATTATTATGTTGTTGTATATTTAAAGATTACCTTCTGTCAACGGTACACACGTTGTTGCTATAAATGGAACTTCTTGTTTCAAAAGCTAAACTTTATACGTGAAAGTTTCGACTTATCGAACCCAGACTTCTGGGTCCATGGTTATTTCAAGGTCACAATATCCTATGTCGTTGAACTCGCCCTGATATCAGTTACTACGCCATGAAGTAAAAGATACATAGTGTCATTTAAGAAAACACCGATGACCTTCAAATAACCTTGAAGATAACGCCCACCAGATGACGTGTTTGTATCTTCATTTCTGCTCCCCTTAGGCAATACAACTTTCTTCTTTGATATTTTCTCTTATCTTCGATTTTAACAGATGTATTGAGGTGCTCTGTTTTGTCGTGACCTACCCGGTATATGTACGTAAGAGGAATAGAGAAAACAATTGAACGAAAAAGGCGGAAAAGTAGTGATCTGCATAGCGATGAGAGAGATAGAAGGACAAGAATACAGGAAGAGATGGGGTTGGGTTGGGGGGGTAGCGGTGAACGGTGCCATAGAACTCGGAAGTTTTTTATTCCCTAAATATCGGACCCAATCAGGCACCCTCGGCTCTCTGCGTGCGCGAATATAAATGCCCTCCATCCCGTCTATATAATCATGGGAGTGTGAAATTAACCAGGCAATTCGGCAGCCAACCGCAAAGCCCACACATATCGCACGGTCTGAACCGACGACCAACCCCCGATTGGCTCTTTCAGAATTTTCTGCGGAGTCTGAATTTAAATGCGAGGCTGAATAAGGGGGTGTTGGTGTTCTTCAGTCTGGAAAGGCTTCAACGCACGACTGAGAAGCGATAAATGTTATCGATGGGTTGCATTAGGAACAGAAGCTTACGTACACCTATAGCGGTATAAAATCTGGAGAAAACTTATTCTAAAAATAAGTGGAAAATTAAGAAGAGCATTTCAACAAGTAAATATTGCAACACCTTACTTATACGAGCATAGTTCATTCGAAAATTATGATCAACAACTATTATTATTATTATAAATAGCACTCCATTAATATAATATTATTATAAATAATGCTCCATTATTTGAACGATGTCAGTTAAAATTCTTAGAAGGAATTATCAGTGTGATAATGACTGACTTTAATAACACTTAGCGCAGAAGTAGAATACGAAAAAACATTTGCATGACATTCAAAATGTAGGACACATCTGGCGATAATTACTTTGTTACATAAGAACATATAGCCAAGACATTTTGTTGCAATAGCTACCAGTTGCATACACTTTGGACAAATTGCAAGCAGACTAAGCTTTAACAAGTGACATTTTTCCTTGAATTTTTGCAATAGAATATAATTTACAGCGTATCGAAGTAGTTGAAGATAATACAATTACTTTAAAATATTGCAAACCCTTCAAAATTCATTTACTATCAAGTTTGAAAACCCGGCGTTGGGTAATACATATAAGTGTCTGAAGACTTACAACGGGAGTGTAAATTTATTATTGCAAAAATTGAAGCATATTTTTCATGCTTTCATGGTTAATACAATATTTTAAATATATCATTAAAGAATAAAATTTATACGTTCATAAATATCCTTTTGTCCCATAGAATAGTATGCTATTACAAACAAAATTTTCATTTTATATATATATATATATTACTCGAAGTTCTATTATTCGATGTTGGAATAAATTAATGTCGAATAAAATTAATTTATTCCAACATCGAATAATAGAAGTTCGAGTAATACATAGAAATGGAATAAAAAAGCAATATATCATGTTGCCTATTAGGTTTGATCTGAATCGCTTTCCTTCTATCGAAGCGATATGTTTTTTTTTATTATTGACAGATACTTTACAATTTGTCCATTGTACATTAGGTAAATTCTTGTATGGGTTACATAGCACGTGGGTGACACTTTCCAATCAAATGCCACCTCAGGATGAATGTTTCGTTTTTATGGTTTAAATATGTATAAGTCAGTAGGATGCCCCTTTTGAGTCTTCCTTCAATACAGATTGTATATGCTCCGCAGCTAGTTGGCATGTGTTTCTATTTTCTCTTTATGTTTTTTTTCGTGTCTGTTTATTACTTCTGTAATCGTATGTCATCAATTTTATAGTACCACAGTGTATTAATTACTGTCCTCAGTATTTTGACTTACTACCTAGACGGAAAGTAGGGCGTCATATTGCTTTTGGTTGTAATTGTTTTAAGATTTGTCCATTAATGAGATCAATACTTGGTGAATTTCTATTTTTGATATTTTTTATACTGTTTTAGACCTCCTTGATGGTTACGGCGCGTATAGATTAGTTTTCATCCAATAGATTACTGTCAGTGTTTGAGTTTATTATCGCTAAATTATAGAGGTAGTTGGCAAATTCGTTAGCCTCTGCTTTATTGCTTTTTGCCCATGTTCCATCGATTTTCCTAATTGCTAGAGCTGCTGTTACTGTTTCTTTTATTTTATTTGTAGCAGTATGTAATTCTATTTACTCGTTTCCGAAAAATTTGATTACAGCATTATATGAAAAAACTGTACATTACTAATATAAGAAAATACTAAACCCGCACTTTGTCTTACTCTATGCGCCTTTTGTATTATGTAATCTACATTCTACTACAAAATAATCTCATCAGTGATTTTCAAACACGTCCAATAAAACAGAAGAAAAATGAACCGGTTTTCTGACACCAAAATTTTTCGAAATACCAATCATTACACTTCAAATCAAGTAAAACTATCAACCTCCAATTTCAGTAATCGAATATATATCCTTCAATTCGCATCAACTGCACCTAGCAGCCTTACAATTTTCCAGACACGCGCCATCGCTCATCCCCTCTCAGATCTATCGCGGATAACACAATATCCGCAGCCATCAATACTTTTAATTACATTTGCATGATACTTGCATATTTCCGGCGTGTCTTCTCCAGCAGTCTACGTAATTTTTCAAAAATCCCATACAGGGAACCGAAGCGTATCGAACGCGCTGCTACAGGGGAAACCAATAGAGAAGGTATAAAAAAGCTGAAGGTATAGAAAACCAACAGGGGGAAAAGATGCAGGGAAGTGTGCAAGTTGAGGAGGATGAAAGGAACGGAGGCGATGCAACAAAGAGTCCAAACGGAAATCGGGTTCCGAGGCACGAGAGACTGGCCCTCGCACAATAGCGGAGATTAAACGAAACTGGCCCGTGCGGGGGAGGGGCTAAATACGGAATTAATTAAAACTGCGGAGTTAATTGAATTTTTATAACCTTTTGTAGGGACACCGCCCAGGTACGCGTCCGATGTCGTAGGCGGCGCGACCGCGGCCGCACTGCGTTAACTGGGTAGTTACGACTCGACGCACACCCCCATTCCGGTAAGTGTAATAGCGTCACGGAAATATTACCCTTTTGTGGAGAGAAGAACGCGCACTCGCCTGCAACCCCAGACCCACTTCACCCACCCTTGGCGCGCGCCCGCGCTCCTGATAAAATCGCCCGGAGGTATTTACGACGACGATGCACAATCTGTTCGCGAATAAACGGCCGTTGTGTACTTTTAACGAGGTAACCGAAGCGCGTCGCTACTCGTACGCGACGTTGAGGACTGTGCTCCCGGCGTGTATGTCGCGGCCCGCGTGTTGCGAGTATTATCGCTTGGTGCACCCAGAGAAGGACAATTTTTTTTCAACTTATCGCCTACAAATTACGCCCGTCAGCAATTTGATTTTTAACGGCTACCTCGGAGGAACTCACACCGGTGATTCTGGCATGTGGGAAAAATACGACTAATGAGGAAATGTGTTTTTGTACTCCGGCAATTTTTATATGCGTTTTTACACATCGATAGGCTGTTTGAAAGGTTGAATTTAATTATGTATGGTTTAGGGATTTGATGGTTTTGGAAGATGGTCAGTCGCGAAAAGGTTTTGTGGCATATATAGAACTGCCACCATGCCCTTGTCATTTTTCTCAATTAGTTTTCGTAACTTTCACTTTCGGAATCTTTCTTCTATGCTACGATTTCCTGCTTATTCTTCTCTTCTGAACAGGGAACACCGCGAACGCTGGCGAAGGGATTGAAATGAAATCTTTGTGGGTTTATAGAATGATTCAAGGCAAGAATAACGGTATGTTTCATTCGTGCCCATTCGTCCTTTAAGGGTGACAGAACAACCTCAAATTCAAATAGGCACTTCCACTTTTTCGCATATAACTCTTAAATTCCAAAGATAGAAAAAAATGTTTCCAACAAAAGTTTAATGGTACAATAAGCGCTAAAGGTTTTGTTCTATTAAAAATAAAATTTTGAAACACTATTTTCAGAATTTTCTTGACGCAAGTTTACAGCGCTTACTATACTAATATATTTTTCTTTGAAACATTTTTTTCTACCTCTTATATTTTACGAGTTATACGTGAAAAAGTGTAAGTGCCTACTTGACTTTGAGGTTAGTTCTCTCACTCTTAACCCTCCGAGCACGGTCCCTGGGTCACGCGTGCATGAGAGCGACACGCACACAGCGACAGGGTTAGGAGTGGGGACACGCGGTTTCGAGAGCAACATGCACGCAGTGACGGAGCTGTCGCGTAAATCGCATAGCGACCGATGTTTGTTTATATGCCAACGACCGGGCCAAGACGCTGCAGAAGTATTGACCAATAAATATAATTTGTTTTATAATTCACTAGATTTTTATTCTAGTTAGTGTAATAAGAACCACGAAAATCCAAATGTAATGTGGAACCAACTAATCATTAGATTGTATACATGGTGATGGTGGCTCGAGTTCGAGCTCGAGCCATACTGGTACTGTATGAGTACAGTGTTGGTGAGGGCCTCGAGCTCGAGCTCGAGCTTCGCCGTCGCTATGTAGTGGTAGAATATCGTTGTGGGGTCAGAAATGACGTAAGGACCGGTGACCATGTTTCCGTGCTCGGATGGTTAAAGGGCGATTGGACAGGAATGAAGGAATCATTCTATAAACACACAAAGTTTCATTCCAATCCGCGAGTTAGCATTCGCGGTGTTACTTTAGGAGTTAAGGGTTCATTCGGGGCCTGGTTGTCGTCATGCATATTCGGTGATCAGGTTTTTATGGACTTTGTTGGGCGCAGACCAGTCTTTCTTGCTGTAATGTTTGGGATTTGGGAATAACGTACACTCACTTTGTCTTTATTGTTCTCCCTTCGGAATCTCGAATATTACTCTGTCCATTACACCATCGGTATGTCTTGTCCTTGATGGATGGGTGGTTATCAGTGGGGAATATTGTCCCACCTAAGTCCTGCCGCGGTCATAAAAATACGCCATGTTACATCTGTAGGGTGATTCTTTCGCTGCACAAAATCAAAGACCAGTCCTTGTCGGATCGTTATAGAGTGTAGACGTGTTTACCTCGCGCTCCGTATATCCTACGTTATTCGACTGATTGATTACAAACATCGTCTGGGCCAAGGCCCATACCAAAAGCCGCTTCTTGCGAGTGCACCTATAAACTGAAATGGCCTCCATTAAAGGAAGCCAGCTGTCGATGACTGAAATTCCGACCTTTGTACCAAGGAAAATATCAAACCCTACGTATGCTGCTGCCGTCCAAACTTGCCCAGAAAGAAATCAAGGCCTCATCGTCGAGTGCAAAGAAGGACTAAACCTTTCCGACTACACGTGCGCCGTAGGAGATATTGTACAGCCAATTAATGTGATCTCATCCTCAAGAATAAGCAACAACAGAATATGCATATACCTGTCAAGTAAGGAACTAGTCAACACGATCACCGATAAACACGAATTTTTACAAGTAGGTGAGAAAAAAGTTTATATAAGACCGTTAGTATCAAAAAACAAAAGAGTAGTTCTTTCAAATGTTCCAACTAACATACCGAGTTATGTTCTTGAAGACATACTAGAACAATTAAATATAAAACGCGCTTCTCCAATTACAACCTTAAAAGCTACTATTACAAAAGAGGGATATAGCCACGTAACCAGCTTTAGAAGACAGGTGTATATAAAACCCGAAGACGTTAAAAAACTGCCGGAAGCCTTCAAAATCTATTTTGATGAAACCAATTACTTTATCTACACCAGTACCGATTCGCTCAAATGTTTCCTATGCAAAGCCGAAGGCCACGTAGCCAAAAATTGCACAAGCGGAATCGAGCAAAACAAGAATTCAAATTTGACACTACCGCAGACTACACCCGAAATTGATAATACTTACCTCTCATTAGGTTCAATCCTAGATGATAATCGTCATACACAAAAAAGTACTGTCAGTGCAATAGAAAACCTAGAGCAAACAACTTCCAGTCCAATCAACACACAGTATTCCGGACTCAAACGTACACACTCAGAAATCAGTTCATTAGCATCGCAAGCTTCGCTCGATGTCAAAACTCAGGATCCAAAACCCGAAGAATTCAAACGCCCACCAAAAAAAGAAACCAAAATCACAAAAAAGAAAAAACAAGACTCAAAAAAAACTCTTGACGAACTGTTAAGTCCATTAAAAAATAAATTAGAAGAGCCAAATAAACTCCTAAATTTCTTACAGTTCAAGAGCTTACTAGAGAACCTCCATGGATCAGTAAATACAACCGACATTGTCTCACAATACACGTCGAACACACAAGCTCTCGTAACACTAATGCAAAACGATTTATATCCCCTCCTCACTAGTCGTAGCATGAAGAAACGCTTCACAATTATCATTAAGAAACTCTCCTCTCCAGTCAACACTTCACCTGAAAATACTATCGAATCTGTAGATGAAGACTCATCCACACAAGACGAATTTTATTAAAAATAAAAATATATATAATTATGAATACAAATAACAACAACAACGACATCATCATACAGTGGAATATAAACGGCCTAAATAAACATTACGAATTCCTTAAGAAGTTAATTTATGACTATAACCCAATCATGATATGTATTCAGGAAACGAATTTCAAAAAAAATAGCTACACCAGCATAAGAAACTACAAATTGTTTTATACAAACAGAAACACCAGTCCAATAGCTAGCGGGGGAGTAGCAATATATGTAAAAGAAGACATAGAATGCAAAGAAATAAACATCACAACTGAATTAGAAGTTACAGCCATATCAGTCAAATTACCCACAAAGTGCTTTTGTATATGCAATCTATACCTCCCAAATAGTAATCCCATCACAAAAGAGCACATAGATAATCTAATTTCACAGTTACCCCAGCCGCTGTTAATAGTCGGAGATTTTAACAGCCACCATACACTTTGGGGCTCGACTAGAATCGATGTTCGAGGCAAAATTATCGAAAAAATTATTACTGAACAAAATCTAGTACTTCTAAACTCCAATGAACCTACACACTTCAACATCTCTACTGGTACCCTAAGCTCAATTGATTTGTCCATATGCTCACCACACTTAGCCGAAGTCCTTTCATTTGACTGTATGATTCTGAGACTTGTATGACAGTGACCATTACCCGATTACTATAACAATAGAATCCAACAATAACCCAGAAGAAATCTTTATACCAAGATGGAAATTCAAAAAAGCTAACTGGAAAGAATTCCAAGAATACATAGGAACAAATAGTAATACTCTCTCAAACCCCAGCTGTTACACAAATAACGAACTAGACAACATACTTGAAAAATTCGAAAGCCTCATAATAAATGCAGCAACTAAAAGCGTTCCAACAACTACGGGAAAATTCGGAAAG
The DNA here is from genome assembly GCF_001272555.1 of Dufourea novaeangliae. Taxonomy (NCBI): domain Eukaryota; kingdom Metazoa; phylum Arthropoda; class Insecta; order Hymenoptera; family Halictidae; genus Dufourea; species Dufourea novaeangliae. Next base: position 43,179 of record NW_015374164.1, on the reverse strand, counting down.
AAAAATTTACCTTGGTGGAATGAAGAATGTGAATTAGCGATAAAAGAAGCTAAACACGTTTTTAATACCTTCAAACGACACAGAACCCTTACTAACCAAGTAGAATATAAAAAGAAAAGAGCAACAGCGCGACGAATAATTAAAAATAGTAAAAGGAAATCATGGTACGAATTCATTTCAAACCTAAAAAAAGACACACCAGACAAAGAGATATGGAATAAAATCCGCTCTATAAACAACAACAAAAAATACATGAAAACTCCACCTATCCTTAAGACAGAAAACACATATACATGCAACTCCTTGGAAGCAGCCAATCTTCTAGCTCAAAATTTTGAAAAAAATTCAAGCGATGACAATTATAACCAAAACTTTTTAAAAATAAAAACAGAAGCAGAAACACAGCAAAACTATTTCAACGAAACAGAAGCAAACAGCAGTTCAAATATCTTAAATAAAGAATTTTCACTATCAGAAATGCAAAACACTCTCTATTCGTGCAAAAACACCAGTGCTGGACCAGACAATATACCTAACATCTTTTTGAAAAATCTACCAACCTCAGGACTACAATACCTTTTAATTATTTTCAACAGTATATGGCAAAAGAACATTTTCCCGAACAAATGGAGAGAAGCAATAGTTGTTCCTATACCAAAACCAGGCAAAAACCCAAGCCTCAAGGAAAACTATAGACCTATAGCATTAACCTGCTGCATGTGCAAACTTATGGAGAAGATGGTCAATAACAGGCTCAAATGGTATCTAGAATCCAGAAATCTAATCTCTCCACAGCAACATGGATTCAGGCAATTTCACTCCACAACCGACAGCCTCATTACTATAGAAACAGCTGTTTGCGAAGCTTTCATCAATGATCAACACCTAGCACTTGTCGCGTTAGACATAGAAAAAGCATACGACATGGTCTGGAAACATAGAATCATTAAACTACTTGCAAAAAACCAAATAAATGGACATATGCTCAATTTTGCAATTAACTATCTAAAAAATAGGACCATTCGAGTAAGAGTAAATGGGCAGCTTTCAGAGTTAACTGAAATTCAAAACGGTGTACCACAAGGAGGAGTTATAAGTGTCACCTTTTTCTTACTAGCCATCAACGATATCATGCAATCTCTCCCTACTCCTATCAAATGTACAATGTATGCAGATGATGTAACTATTATGATCGCAGGAAAAAACATTAATACCACTCAACAAATTCTTCAAAATACACTAAACAAATTACAGTCGTTCGCCAATAATACCGGATTCAAATTCTCACAGTCTAAAACCACAGTCACCGTCTTCAAAAAAAACAACAAAAACAAAAACAAAGTAGAAATAGAACTATTTTTAAACAATCACAAGTTACCGGTATTAAAAGAAGTGAAAATACTTGGATTAATCCTTGACGAAAAACTAACATGGAAAAATCACATATTAAACCTTAAAGATAGCTGCAGCAAAAGGCTTAATCTTTTAAAAGTATTAGCTTCAAGAAAATGGGGAGCAGAACAAGAAATAATTAAAAAGACTTATCAAGCATTAGTTCTATCAAAATTAGACTACGGATCAATTGCTTACATCTCGGCAAAATCAAAACTACTACAACTCTTAGAGCCTATACAAAATACAGCAGCAAGACTAGCTACTGGCGCCTTTCGAACCAGCCCAGTAGAAAGTATACTATGTGAGGCAAACCTTATCCCGCTCAAATTCAGAAGAAAAAAATTATGTTTGAATTACGCTGTTTCTACCTCAGCTACACCACAAAACCCAATTCATAATCTGTTACAATCAAAAACCTCTGAGGAACCTTATAAAAAAAAGAAAAACTACCCAAAACCTCTAAGTATTAGAATTAAAAACTATCTACAAGAACTAAATCTAACAATCCCTCAAATACAAATACGGCAGTCTAGCAAAACCCCTCCTTGGATCAGATATACTCCAATCGTTCTTAAACCAAACATTCAAAAAACCAACCTTGAGCAAAGCACTCTAAAAAACCTTTTTAACACAAAAATTAGTCACTACAGTAACTTTACTCAGATCTACACTGACGCATCAAAATCTAAACGAGGAACAGGCTGTGCCATAGTACTACCAAACAAAAATCTTGTATACAAACTACCAGACGAATTCACAATTTTCGATAGTGAAGCCTTCGCAATATTAGAAGCACTAAAACACATCAGAGGAGCCAAACTCAAAAACTCAATAATCTTTTCAGACTCTAATAGTGTGTTATCAGCCATAGAACACCAATCTCAACATCACTATCTGGTGCAAAACATCTTAGAAGCATATAACGATATTAAATCAACACACGAATCCACAGAAATAATTCTCAGCTGAGTGCCATCTCATGTAGGCATCGAACCAAATGAGAAAGCTGACTTTTTAGCTAGAAACGCAGCTGAAAGTCACAATAAATATATACATCTAACCCTACCTCTTAACTACAAGGAAGCCCAAAAACTGACTAAAAATGCAATACACAACGCGTGGAACGAAAAATGGCAAAATATAACACCACAAAAACTCCATAAA
>NW_015374164.1:0-40224 GCF_001272555.1 Dufourea novaeangliae | reverse complement strand
AAAAAAAAAAAAAAAAAAAAAAAAAAATCAAAGACCGCAGTATTTGGAGTGGCACGGTCTTTGGTTTGGACTCTTTCTTCAAATTGTCCCGCGTTTCGGCATACTCTCCCACAGAATTTATATTTTTCTTCTTACTGTTATGATCCTTTTCCTTTTTGGTACTTTTTAAGATCACGCGAACTAGCGAAAGGAATTAATCTGAATGCATCGACCGTCCTGCTATGTGGACACCTAAAGCTGCTTGTATTTTATTGTCAGTAAAAATTGCGATGATTCCTCGTTAAATATTGTAAAGGGTATTAAATAAAGTAATGTTATGAAGACAAATGTATAGTTTAAGAAAAATATTTTGGATATATCAATATTAATTAAATCGTTGATACATAACCTAGAAGTCTTAAAACAAGAATTTTGTCATATACAGTAGGGTGAGTCAAAGTTGAATGGTTACGAGGAGGAAATAATTTTACGCGTGTAGTCTTTTTGCAGGTGGACGTGTGGGGGATATGTTAAGATCCATTATGTTTTTTCTAAGGGAATTATGTACTTTCTAATGAATTAATCGAAGCAGCTCGCCATTCCCTACAAAAAAAGGGTGGGGCTATTTATATGAAAAAAATTTTCGTCTAGAAGAAATTTCAATTTCTATTATTGCGAAGTGGTACTCCATTTCGATCCAGTTAATAGGTACGTGTGGCATCTAACAGATTATGCTTGTATGGATGACACGTCAACAAATTTCGGAGGAAATAGTCAAAAAGCTTGATATATCATTGAGAGACAGAGTAAATCCCTATTCAGACCAATGGACGCACATTTGAAGGTAAACATCGTAATTACCTGTACCACTTTGTAATATTTAAATGAAAATATTTCTTAAAGTAATAATTTCTCAGCATAAGTCGGTTAACGCTTTTTACTGGGAATGACAGGCTGAATCGAATATTCTGTAAAAAAAGATACAATTCAATTTAAAAAAAATAGATTGGACCTTTATGTCCTCCACGCGTCTACTTACAACAAAACTACTCCCATAAAATTAATGTCCCTTTAAAACTATTGAACTTTTATCTGAAACAGAGTTTCGTATTGTCAACACATTCGAAAATATTCATGGGGATCTATCTAAATGACTCACCCTGTATAGTTCTGTATACACACAGAATAGTCAATAAATGTACCGAAAATTATGCTGTTTATGTTAAGAAAAGAATGGATAGTAATTTTATGAGGTTGGCAGAACTGTATGCGTGAATGAATGCCGCGAGGAGTGTGTGGTCCCTTCTTCTCGTATGGCAGTTGTTGCGTAGAAGGGACAAAGACTAAAAAAAATCGTAAAAGTTAAGAAGAAAAGTTTATTCGTCTGTTAGACTGTTTAATAATATTTTTTTGTTTATTGTGTGTTTCTATATTTCTAGTATTAGGGTAGTAATGTATGTTTCTATTTTATAATACGTGTATAATAGCTCTTATTCTTGAACTGATTAAATCCTACAACGGAATCAACCAGCCACGTGTTTAACTCCACACAAAACCTCAACAGTTTATATACAGTCTTATAAAACATAACAATAGTTTGTTTAAATTAACTGATGGAGAATGTAAATTCGAAGATAAAAGTGATCGAGTTCACTCTTGTCAGACCAAAATTCCTCGTTATGAAGGCAAAGAAACAATTCCGTCATTAAGAAAAAGTATGTACTTTCTTTCTATTAACGGGCTTTAGACGAAGGTTGTTGCGCGAACGATTGCGTATCACACGCCGACGTGCACGCAAAAGTGTCCGTGCAAATGTAATTTCCAGGCGGCGGCTTCCGCGAAGTAGGAACGACGCCATGCGCGAGCGCTAGAACGTCGTAAAGTCTATGGGTAGAAATGCCTGTGTAAATGACACAGGGGTGAAGAGGAACGCGCTCATTTGTACACATACACGTGCAAGGACGTACGAGGCAGTGGGTTCGGGCAGATCTTCGTCGACTGCAGAGTTGTGTTGATCCATGATCTAGCACAGACTTGTGAAATTTTATCTCGGAGACTATTTATTGTGTTGAGTGAATTTTTTGTTTCTCTTAATTTAGAAGATTTGGACTATTTGAATAATATTTTTTGAAATTGAAAAATCATTATATGACATGGAAAACTAGAAACAAACGTTTGTTTTGCAAATTTCTTCCAGAGGGTTGGGAGTCGATAAAATTGAAAAAAATATGACCGTATTCCTTGAAATCCTACTTATAAGATAAGCTGCATTAAAAAATGCAGATATTAAAAATTCCGCATATTGTATTGATTATATTTATATAAAAAGTCCGCAATGAGAAATCAAGATTGAATGAAGTCACACCATAACCGCGCACCTTTATTATTTTCACCTTTTCAAGAAACGAAGATTTATTAATTAAAATACACTTACAGGAAAAATATGTGGGTATAAATAAAGTAATTCTTTATTTAACTTTATTCCTTACATTCATGGTTATATTTATATAGTTATTTTTTCTATTGAGATTTTTATTTTTGATGTCGTAAATTTTTTGTTACAAGCGTGCTTTTATTTTTTTTACTAAGGCGATCCAAGCGTCTGGGACAAACTTCGAATTCCGCGTCGGTTAAACAGAGCACACTTATCGGCAAATCATGTCCATCGAAAATCGATTTAGGCGCCTACTCAGTAACCGCACTGTCACTTTTCACTTCAAAATTTGAATTTATTACCCTCGTTAATCCTATGTTTGAATAATTGGTACCAAATAAATTTTGCGAGTACTTATTTTAGTATGAATCTTGAAACGCCTTTTTAGATTGTAACTGGAATTCAAGAGAAACATCATAGAAAATCAAATTTTCAAATACCTATTTTTCCAGAGGAAAAACTTGTTACATTAATGTTAAACATGCTTTGTTGTAAATCATATTTAAATACAAAAACGATTTGGGTAAATATTTATCAGAGCGTCATCACTCAACGTAGTCCTGTTAAGGTTTTATATGTTGTTCGATGTTTATTAGAACGTTATTAATAACTAGAGTGGTAATTATACAGATGAGGGTACATCTTGTCGATTTAAATGATTTTTAGATATGTCGTCGAGGAAGTAATACCAAACAACTTTTCCTATACGCGTTATTCCACGCCACACGGATCACTTTCGTATACGATGTTTGGGATTTTACTTAAATTAAAATATCTTTTAGTGCATGTGAAAATAGGGGGTGGGAGTTTAAGTGATCATTTCACTGGCTCCGAATTTGGTTAACCCTCCGAATATTGCACTCGCGGGGCGTCCGAAGCCGGATCATTTCTGACTCACATCGATAGGTTACTAACACAAAATCACGAAGGCTCGAGCTCCAAGCTCTTATCGACACTGTAGAAGTTTTGTCGATTAGAAGAAAGGACAGCAAGTAAAAAAGGAAATAGAGTGTGCCGAAGATGTAAGTCAATACTTCTGCGGCGTCTTAGCCCGGCCGTTTTCATACAAGGTCACACGTCGATCAGTTCCCGAATTACACGGACAGCTCCATCGCCATGTACGTATCGCTCTCACGAACGCATGGCATGTGACTCCGGCACCGTCCACGGGGGGTTAAACGACAGATTCTCAAATTTCGCAATTTTCACCGAGCTTTACGAAAACTATCTTCACAAAAGAATTTTATTTTCGCAACTATTAATGATGCGAAGTTGACTGTTTTTTCAGTTAATTTTCTGTTGCGTACATAAAAGTATTGTTTCAGTGCAGAAATATTAAAAACATTGTTTTGGAAATTCGAGCCATAGGTTATATTTTACGAAATTTTGTTAATAACGCATATACAATTTGTTTATAATACACCGGTATTTAAATATACGTGAAATAGTTCACGGGTATTTAAATACACGTGAAATAGAAATCTCTAGTGCCAACGCGCCAGTCAGAAATTTTCGAAATCCCGAAACACCACACGCTACGCAGAATTACGGCTAGAAGTGTCCTTTTTGCCTCTACACAAACTTTTCTGCTTGTTACACTCTTCAATCAAGGTTGGCATGCTGGCAGAATTGTGCTAGTTATTTAGACACACTTCTTAACGTGCACGCCTGAAACCGTTCAATCACTACAAGCAACGCACGCGCAAGAGTTCGGGCGACAACGCTCGTGTGAAGCAAGCTATTGATAATGTCAACGCATAGTTTTCGTATCGATAGTGTCCAGGATCCAGAAAATAAAATTTATAACAGATAAATAAAAAATTAATCAAACGAAAAGGGTATGTAGAATACAACGGACACTTCACCATGAAAATCCCTTTAGTTCCAACGGTATCGGATCACCGAGCAAGCTTCGTCCCGACGCGGCGTACCTTTCCTCCAACAGTATACGGCTACTCCGTCGAAACTTTCGAAGCAAAATATCGTTGCAGAGTCTCACCGTATAGAGATTGGGGGAGGATATTATCTAAAGCCAGTCTGCGACCCGTCTATCGGCCCGTACGTCTTGTTGCTCCATCGAATCTTACGGATCTTCTGACGGGGGGATGGGGGGTAGTAGGGTGAGATGGCCGAGAGGGATGAAAGGGGGTGGGGACGGTGCACAGGAAAGAAGTCGGCTTCCTAAGGAATATTTATCGAGTGGATATTGAAATTGATGGTCGCTACCTCAGACATGCTAATCCGACGAGCGAGCGGATTTCTGATAACGCCCGACGACGGGCAAGAAATAACAGAAGAGTAATTCAAATCGAAAACGCGCCGTCGGCGAGATTACTTATGAGGTTTACTTACGTACCACCGTGTCCCATCTCCCGCTTTTTCTCCCGTAGTTATATCTTCGTGGGTAAAGACATTTTGTCAAAAAACCTCAAGGACCGAGTCAACTCACGAGTTCAACCCTGAGGCAACAGGTATACCCACTGTTTCTTGGTCTGTAACTGCTTTTCGTGAGAAGAATATCGTTTATTCTGCCCTGGCGGTTGCCGGTCTCCGTTCGAGAAGATGGCGTGTAAAAATCATGTTCATATTCCAAATATGGAAAATATTTGAACGAAATTATCATTCTTTAATGCTGCCACGATCTTTGGGTCTATTATGACCTAATCACGTTTTCGTGTTTTTAACGCTGTCACAACTTTCCACAATTTTTCGACTTAACTTTAATCTCATCTCTACAGAAATTTATTACTCATCTCCGTGTTTCTCCTTCCTTATCATTATTTCGAATATGTTGGTGGACCGAGGATCGTAGCTGGGTTGTCGTATTATTCAAATATAGTACAATGTCCCTTATTTCAACTTCCTTTAACCAAATACTTTACTATTCGATCTTATCATGTTCAAGTATTAGGGCAGTTACCGAATGTGCAGTGAATGTTACGACGCATTATAAAATTGTTGAAAGTCTGAAATAAGTATTATTTAGGGGATATTAAAGCTTGATGGACTAGGTTTATGATACTGTGAAGTAATAAATGTGGCCTAAAATGTATACTTTTATGAAACATCACATCTTCTTTATATAGAACAAGTGTTCACATACATACTTTTGAGCGGTAATGTACAGTGGCTAACAAAAAATTCCGTCGAAATTGTAATTTCACCATATCTTTTTAAAAATATAACTTACTATTGGAATACATTGCTTCTTCAGATTTGCTTATGTTAACAAATTTTTGGTTAATTATAGTCTTTTTTCGAGTTCTTAATATATGTGTACCTGACAAAGGGCCAGTGATAGTATTCTTGAGCAACTGACAGTTGAGCTCTTCTAATCTTTTCACTAATAAGTGGTTTGTTTATCCCAATGCGTCCATAAAGTCCAACATCATTTAGTCGTCGTGCTACTACCTTACCACTAACATTGACAATATTTTCAACGGTCAATTCATGTGCAATGTCTGGAGCAGTCTTATGAACGTCACTGGCTGATTTTCTTCTGACAAGGCGACCGACGCAGTCGACCACTTGTAGGTTATGTTTTAAGAAACACCATGTAGGAATGTACCTCGAGAGTTGAAATTTCTTTTTTTACTGACGACAGAATGTATTAAAGCTTTTGACGCATCAAGAATTGTTTTCGCATTCCAGTGTTAATCATTTAAATAATTAATTGTTTCAAACATTAATTCTTACCCCAATAAAATTAAAGTTTATTTCAATTAATTTGTTATCATTTTTAATCGTAAATTTGCAGCAATGTACTCCATACAGAGTAAAAGAGTCATTCAGAAACAGAATCCTACCCGCGTGGTTTATCCAAGAGCCGTTTCAGTCGGTTCGTAAGGTAAGCAAAGCGTATCATCAAATTTTTACTTCGTTACATCTGAATACTTTGCTTCTCCGCGGTGTATACGTTCTAAGCCCGCGGCTGCTTCTGTTTGGTCAAGCACCGTGCTGTTTTACTTTTCCCCGGCGGTAACTCGCCAAGCATGAGCATAAGTAATGAAGAAACCTTGGAGACTTTTCCTCTGCTCGGAAGCTTGCTAGCTTCGCGAATGAAAAAGAGAAAGTTTGGCAGAGAAGACCAGGAAGAGGGGCGGAAAGGTGGAGGAGGAGGGGAGGGGGAGAGAAAACAGACGAAAGATCAGGGTAATATTAATAAGTAAGAAGGAAAAGTTGGTTTGATCAGCTAACCCGGACTCGTCCGGCACTAGACCACATCAGAGAAAGACTCGAAGCACCGAAGCTATTAGCATAATTACAATACTTCCGTCTGGCCGATCCAACTTTCTGCTTATTTTAGGCCACACGGCTCTGATATCTCCAGCGTGATGGCATTGCGGTCGAATCCATTACGCTGATACAACGTTAGAGGGCCAAATCATCGGAACGAATGTTCTATTAAGCCCTTATTGATTCCTGAATTCTTGCGTCGGATTTAATTGGTCGATGCGTTTTACCGTCAGCGATGCAGAGAAACGTGACGTATGTATAATTCCGACGCGTTATTCATCTTTGAATATAACGATCGAATAGTTACTCCTGTCACAGTGATGGAAACAGTTGGGTTACTTCCTTAACCTTATCTAGTTCATCGTGTGATGACAGAAGTAGTGATGCAACTGGAAATAGTGTCATTTCTGATGACGGAAGGGAAATGACAAATACTGAAGAAAATTGTTTGAACTGGAACTTCGTTTCTGGAAAAATCAATTCAGAAAATTCGCATAATATTTTACGGACAGTAGAACATGAAATTGAAGTGAATATTGGAGACTACATAAATAATATTTTTAATGTATAGCACACAACATGCGTTTTCTAATCAATTATCACGTGTTATAATAAATGAATCCTACGTAAAATCCGAAATATTTATAGAAACTTTAAGTTTATATTAAAATATTTCATGAAACATTTATTCATTTTAAAGTACAATAATTAACAATTGAACGTACACCCTTCTGTTCGATGACTGAACCGGATAGTTTTTGCAGGCCTTCGAGTAATGTTCCTATTACTTAAAATATTCTGCACAGACGTAAATAAATGCTAATTACAGGGTACTAGGTTTGGTGAATAGACCAGGTGCACCAATACGTCTCAGGGTAAATTGTCCAACGTATACACTAGAGACTGCTATGCCAGTCCAAACCATAATTCACCATATTCAACGGTATTTACAAAACATTGTTGTTATAATTCCAGATTTTTTTTCACCAAGTTGTTAGCTGCGTTTCCATTTAAAAAAATGCCAAAAACATATTTATCTGTATTGCTACCCTGATCTTACTAAGATTATGTACGCAGTTTTGACTATCACCGTACATATTTCAGATGTGGAAGATGCACATTGAATTTTCATACTTCACGGCATTGAATCTTAATGGCAAAAGTATCTTGTAGTTGCTTACATATCCCACGATCTATTACGCATGATAAAGTGTCGTTCGAAATCGCAAGGGTGCGAAGCTGAATCAGCTGTAGTCACTGAACCGAGACACCCCTCGCAACTTCTAGCCCGTTTATGTTCTCACCGAAAATAAATCTAATTCGTGACGGTGTGTGTTAGTTATGTACCGCTCTGCGCAATAAGGGGAAGAAATTTGGTATTAGAATCATGGGTGTCATCGTTCTTGAAATTAATCTCTTTCGCTTCGATGCGCTTGACAATCTTATGCATTAACGGATTTCTGTTTAATATTAAACAAGCCAAAAAGTACGGAATAATTATTCTTACCGTGTCATTAATTACTAAAATCAAATAAGATTAACCACGAATATTTAACTTAAAAAGTACACAAGTAGCAAAATACGTATCTAGCAACTTGTGTTTCCTAACGTATCATTTTCAGACTTGAGCGTGTTTAAAATTTGACACAATACTTCCATTAAAACTTGTCAGTAATTCCCGTGACTACGTCTTTGACGGTTTCAGTTTTAATTCCATGCTTCGCGAAATCTTATTTAGTTCACGTATACAGGGTGTAACAAAAATGTTGTCCGACCCGGAAATGAGGCACTCGGGGGGTGAATTGGAACAAGTTTTTCCTTAGCAACAATCTAATCTGAGGCTTCGTTACCGAGATATTAACGAAAAACCCCGACCAATCAGAGCGCGAGATTGCCAGCCGAGTTTTCGCGGTAGCGTTGGCTACAAATCGCAGCGCGTAGCCACCGCTAGCACGGGAACTCGGCTGGCAAACTCGCGCTCTGATTGGTCGGGATTTTTCGTTAATATCTCGGTAACGAAGCCTCAGATTAGATTGTTGCTAAGGAAAAACTTGTTCCTATTCACCCCCCGAGTGCCCCATTTCCGGATCGGACAACATTTTTGTTACACCCTGTATACACGTTTAGCATTATCTATCTTTGAATTTACAACAGAATTGTTAGTTCCGATTTTAAAATAAATTTAAAGTAATTTTCTAAAGTATACAATTCAAGAAGGCAAGAGCAAATGCAAGAATTGGTTTCTTTTCTTTATCATCTTATTGGGTCCAGAATAAAATAGAAAGTCGTTGCATCTAATGAAAGTTTTGTCTTTTACTGTTTTGCACAGTGCTCTGTAGACTACAAATACATAAAATCCACAATCCACTGACGAGTGACGGATATTTTACAAAGAAGAACTCGTTGCATATTATTCAATATAAATATTGTTCAGACCTGTAGCAAACTTACCGTTATAATCTAAAACTGTCATTGGACGAAGAATTATCAGAATCTTCGTATCGTTAGGCCGTAATGGAAGGTTGACGACGTCACAGCAAGATGAACGATAGCTTGGTGGTCTGACAACATTATCAATGGATTCGCCGGCAGCCGACCCCGCGATATAATAGAAATCGTAACCCCTCGCGGAAGATTAATCGTTCGCTCGATCGGATCAAATTGCCGATGACACGTGAAATTCAACGCAGGGACTCCCTATTCCTGGGCGTCGATGGTTACAAATAAAGTTTCGTCCTTCCATTCTCACCGCAGCGAGGAGAGAAAATGTCTACGTAGGTGGAAACTCGAGGAAGTGGCGCCCAGACTTGTAGTGCCTTCCTTTCTTCCGGCGAAAAATCGTTTCTGGCTGAAATACTACTCTGATTTTACAAAGCCACAGATAAACCTACTTTCCTTTCAGTATTCCAACAACACAATAAAAGAACCGAAAATTCTTTAATCCCTTAATGCTAGCTTTTTTAAACAAAATCGTCAAAAAAGAATCACTTTTGTTTATTCGTGGAAATCATCATTTGAACATATTTTTGTACAATACTCAGAGATATGAGGACAAAAATAAGATAAGTCTTCTTCAAGTTATATACATAAAATGTAGGTACAATAAGTATTTACAATGGTTGTAAGGACAACAAAAAATAAAAAATTTTACCTTATTCTGTTTCAATACTACAATGAATGTAACTGAATGTTGAAATAATAACAGACGTCAATAAAGCAAACTTTTGAATAATCACGATATTTTAGGCTTACGACAAATTACAATAATGGTTAGCAATTGGATTAAATTACGCAAATACTAACGTAATAATTCTTAGTTTGTACAATCATGGCTTTCTTGAAATTATTTTTCAGTGCCTATCTTTAGTAGAGTATGTACAGTATGATTACATAAAATTCTACTCTGCTCGAGTTAACTCGAACGTGCGCGTTAAGGGGTTAATGTTTTGAAAATCGGTTGAAATTGTTTAAAATACCAAATAGTAAACGACATTTTAAACTGTAAATGATTTCACATGTTTATTTACTTATTTTTAACACTGGAACAAATAAACCTGTCAAAAGGGCCGATTCAAAAATGTTTATTTAACAATTATTGAAATCATAAAGACGCTTTTGTTGTAATTTTTGCCCACTAATAATTCATTATATATTTTATATTATACTATGCTTTGTTATATTGTACTATATATTATATGTACATTTCAATATATTATATGTATAATACAATTTATTTCAGTATACATTTAACGGTGATAGTTCCAATATCGAAATGTAAGTGACTCGTTATTAAAAGTGATTTTATGGGGTAATTATTGGAAATACTGGGGTCTCCATCGATTTCAAGGACCTTGAAATATGTTGCCAAGATCATCATTGTGAACAGCTTGTCGCTATATATCGAAATATATTTGTTGTATAACCAATTTAACATATTACATGTTCAAAGCTTATACTGATATTAGTTAGGTAGAGCCAGTTCAAAAAAAATACTCTTCTAGTTAAAAAATACTATATGTAGGTATATGGTATTTGGCTGCATACAACATAAATGTTATTGGTATTAGGTATTCTACACTACACACCACACAGGATTGTTTACATGTGGGTAATTTTAAATAACTATTCTAACCACCTGTGAATTATTTTTTTCTTGAACTGTTTCTAACCAACTCCAATCAGTACAGTGCTTCAGAATTGGTTAGAGACAGTTCAAGAAAAAGGTATCATTCATATTTACCACGGATTTTTGGCGAAATTCAGCGACGAAATAAACAAATATTTATTCTACCAGTTTGTTTTTTAACTAGCTCTAGCCAACTCAGATCAGTACTTTTTGAAGACATTACAACCTAGCGATACATGATTCGCACGTAAAGATCTGTGTGGTTTGTATTGTAGAATACCACAGACCAATAACACACATGTTGTAAACAGCAAAATACAGTATACAGTATCGAATATATTTTTGCGAATATCTCAGAAACTAAAGTCGAGCGGTGGTAACATGTATAGGGAAAAATTGCTCAAAATGATGACCTTAACAACATTTTTCTAGTTCATTGAAATCGGTAAGGACCCACTTATTTCGAATAAGTACCGAAATATTTAAGCGTAATTCCTTGCCTTAACTGATTGTCCTTCCCGAACAAAAGTATTCATACACCCTTTAAAACGGAACAACTTTTTTAAAATTGGTCCAAGTGACTTGAGTTCTTTTATGAAGTTAGGGACATTAGTTTACTAAATGATGTATAAAAGAAATTGAAAAAGTTGCAATTGTTCAGAAACGCGAAGATAATAGTAAAGGTCGTTTCTTACAACTTTTTAATCTGAGGCTGTAATGAAAATTTAATAAATGCATATCGAAAATTTATGTTAGTTATATAAATGTTGAACATTTCATCAAAATCGGTTAACGTCGCTACGAGAAACAAATGTTTAAAAATGTTGAAAAGCACAGTTTTTCCCGACTTTCGACCTACAACTGTAGTAAACCTAACAATTCTTACATCTTTCGATGCCTGTCGCTCGTTTCTGTATCAACTCATTTTAATGAAAGTTTCAATATGTATATAATTAACATAAATCTTCGATATGTATTTATTAAATTTTCATTATAGCCTCAGATTAAAAAATGGTAAAAAACGATCTTTACTGTTTTCTTTGCGATTTCGACTAATTGCAACTTTGTCAATTTTTTTTATACATCATTTAGTAAACTAATGTTCCTCACTTCACAAAAGAACTCAAGTGATTTGGACCAATTTTAAAACAGTTGTTCCGTTTTAAAGGGTGTACGAATACTTTTGTCCGGTATTATATAAATAGTACGGCCATCTTAAACCGAAACTCAGTTATATTGTGAGGAAATCACGAGTAGTTCTGTGCGAAAATAATTTAGAGAAAAATCTCAAATGACAAATAAGATAAAAAGTCCTTTCATTAAAATTCGAATAACCGTGTAATACCTAAAAGAATACATTTCTCTTATAAATGAATTAACATATAATTGTTAAAAAATTATGTTTGATTAAATAAATTAGTTACTTCGTTATTATTGTAATTATGTTGATGTTAACTATTGAGATATCCTTGTTGTTGCTTGAAAAATGAACTTTTTCCTCATTTAAGGATAATTTAATCCTTCGACTATTGATAACGGCAAAACAGTATGTATCATACATTACTATACCTCAAAGTTTTTAAACAAGATTTTTTCGACTATCGAAGCCTTATTTGAAGTCACTTCATGATTCATTTTCGATTTATTTTTTCTAAAGAATCACGTACTGCTCGACGATACTATACTTTTCAGGGCACCCCGTATTACAATTCGCATCGTTGTTTTCAATTACTAAAAACGGTATCTAGGTAATTGTAATAATGTAGATTGAACGTTGTACGGCGATCGTTTTGCAGAGAGAACGACGGACGGCTGAAAAGAGGGAAAATGAGTTAAACGAAGTTGGTCGCGGAGCAGATGGAAACGAAAAGCAGAGCTGGCTGCGGTGCTAGTGACAGAGTTACGTTGTCGCGTGTAACGAAGTAGATTAGTCAGTGTGACAGAAGACCGTAATTTCCTAGGCAAATGACACCGATCGTGCAACCAACGCAGTGTGTTTCCACTACACCTGGCACGTGTTTCCGGCCTCGGAAAATCTGCACCACCGTGCCATATTGTTGCGAATCAAGGGTGCCAGGAGAGGGAAACGAACAGTTTTTGTAACTGTTACATTTATTTCCGTGAATGCACACTTTTATGGTAAAAGAAGTACAGAATCGTACATAATGCATAGTATAAGGGTGTTAATAAAAAGTGGGACACTTTCACAGGGTGAATTCGACACACCAATCTAAGACGAAAATCACGAATGACGAAATGCGTTTGAAGCTTCGTTTCCGAGTTATTAATTGTTGAGAATACCAAGCTGTCGATTCCAAGCTGATACATGGTATCGCTCGATGGCCTAGCTCAATATACAGGGTGAGGCACTAAATATTGCCACCTAGAATAACTTCGAAAGTATGATAGTAGTAGAAAAGTTTTCGAAACAAAAGTTGCATGGGACAACGGAAGCTGTTATGTGACGTTAGTTTTTTTGTTGCTAGGTGGAGTCGCTTCAGAGATTTGAAGGTCAACTTTGTTTTTCTAGATAGAATGCTATATTTTGGTACTTATTTTCTGATAACGGCTATCGAGACGAATCCAATGATATGCAACATTAAGGTCTTTGAAGGTCAACAAGGGTCATTTAAGGCAAAAAGTTGAAGTGAACTTACATTCAATGCAATGCTGCAATCTCCTTATCACGGATTGGGTACTATTTCTTATCACTTCGGCACTTATCGAATCACATGCTCTAACAATTCTCTCTCGCATATCGTGCATAAGTTCTAACTACGCCTGAAGATATGTGAGAGTGAATTGTTAGAGCATGTGATTCGATAAGTGCCGAAGTGATAAGAAATAGTACTCAATCCGTGATAAGGAGATTGCAGCATTGCATTGATACCAATGGTAATCACTTTGAACACCTTCTGTAAATGTAAGTTCATTTCACCTTTTTGCCTTAAATGACCTTCGTTGACCTTCAAAGACCTTAACGTTGCACATCATTGGATTCGTCTCGATAGCCGCTATCAAAAAGTAAGTACCAAAATATAGCATTCTATCTAGAAAAACAAAGTTGACCTTCAAATCTCTCAAGCGACTCCACCTAGCAACAAAAAAAATAACGTCATATAACAGCTGTTATAGTTGTCCGTTGTCCCATGCAACTTTTCTTTTGAAAACTTTTCTACTACTATCATACTTTCGGAGTTATTCTAGGTGGCAATAGTCAGTACCTCACCCTGTAGAATGAAATACAATCATATATGTATAAGGGTGAGTCTCGTAACTAGACGATTTCAAATAACTCATAAGTTATTTGTTGTACGAAACATTTTTTGAAACAAATATTGCATGGTTTCCGGAGAGACATACAATACTGTAATCTCTTTATTGTTACTTTGCTTTCTTATCGAGATATGAGGGTCATCTTCAATTTTTTAAATGGAATGCCTAATATTTTTTTTCAAATTCAGATGAAGCACCAAATTCTGCATAAAAAAGTATTACACAAAATAGGGTTTAAAGTTAATGATTCGTAAAATAACTTGAAAAACAAGTTTTTCGTTGTGACTTTGCTTTTTTATCGAGATATGAGGGTCATCTTCAGTTTTTTAAATGGAATGCCTAATATTTTTTTTCAAATTCAGATAAAGCACCAAATTCTGCATAAAAAAGTATTACACAAAATAGGGTTTAAAATTAATGATTCGTAAAATAACTTGAAAAACAAGTTTTTTGTTGTGACTTTGCTTTTTTATCGAGATATGAGGGTCATCTTCAGTTTTTTAAATGAAATGCCTAATATTTTTTTTCAAATTCGGATAAAGCACCAAATTTTGACACTATATTTCACACAGCTGTAACATCGATGATTTAACATATTATATGTATATCATTAAAGTCTACAACACATCCAAGTTTGAACAAAATCCTAAATGTGGCGCCAAAAAGAGTCCGACTTCGCGAGGAATGACCCTCTGATGAAGAATACAGAATTTCATAGCTAAACGCATGTCAAGATTCGAGATATAATCTGCTTTGATACTTTAAAACGGTTCATTAGGCTAGTAAAAGAATCGCCTGTAGCTAAAATCCGCAAAGTTATAGCCAGACGTTCATGTACTGGAATAGCAGATCTATATTTAGTGTCCCGCTTTGCTATTGTTGGTACTATTAATGACAATATCATTTCAAATTCACTAGCCGACATTCGACAGAAATTTCTGAAGCCACTTTAATTCTCCATCCTTAAAAAAGACAAGAATTCTGTGACAGTATATTTTTGGCGATTTTGAAACAATTTTCTCTACCACCAACGTCGCTTATGCTGTTTCTTTTCAGTAAGCAGATGAATGACCATAAAAACCAGCACAAGCTAACACCTGTTCTTGCGTACTCATTTGATACTTTAAATTAACCTTATCGATATTTTTTTTTAAATTTTGAGTTTCCACATATAGCAAGTGCACAAGGAACTCATTGCTTCCAAGAAACTGACAAACTAATGTAACAGAATATTTACAAGTATTCATGAACTGTACGCAAAAAGTGCATGAATTCAGCGCGAACACGTCACGGACAGTGTTCATGAAATGTTCACGGTTCAAGGCGAGTACGCACCTTTCCAGTGTTAGTTTTGCATGTAAAATCCACCTTGTGAAAGTGTCCCACTTGTTTATTAACACCCTGCAAAAAGGAATAGCAACCAGGAAATAAACAAATATTCTCCATACAGGCCATCAATTTATTTTTTAACCTCATGCTGTTACTATGTATAATTGATAGCTTATACAGGGTGCCTTACCAAAACCGAAACACTTAAATATTCACTTTTCTTTTACTGATATTAGACATATGTAATGACTACACTAAATAATATGTAAGTGAATGTATTGTAAAAAATTTCATTACGAGACATAAAACATTTCTGTTAATTTAATGAATATTATATTGATGAAGGATTATGTTATTTAGCGAGATGAATCTAAAATCTATTACAAATTATACAAATATAATTTGCCCTTTGAAGAATACTTATAGTTAATATTATAGATATGCTGATCAAAATAGATAAGTTCAGTTAACTTATAATATGATCGTGCATATGTAATTCAAGATTTACAAATCTTTCTTGAAATTTTATTCAGCATGGAGGACTTGTTCGTGTGATTTTTACAATTAAATATGCGATATTTAGCACAAGGATTATTTGATTTTATTTCAAATATAGGTAAATATATAATTTTGTACACAATATGTTCGCGAGGGAATGCACGATGAATGTAATACTAATTGCACGAGATTTGATAAGTTGTGACATGTGATTTTTCACTTATTGTCACCCAATTGTTTAAATAAAATTATATTACATTTGGTACACGTGGTCACTAGAAATCACCTTCGCGAAGTAACAATTATTACGGTACCTTTTTCTTTAAAAATTTTTTTATAATCCAACAGTACAGATTTTGCAACTACTTAATTTTACCAATTTGTCCCATTTGTAAGTTACAGAATATAAGTAATATTTTATACTGATATTGATATTACCAATGTGCATACGTAGCAAAGAAAGTGCCGTAATGAACACAAAACGTACTGAAAGTAGTAAAAATATAGTTGTAATATTATATATTTCCGTTTTTCGTCCTCACCAGTACTTATGTGTCATATTGTATTAACATCGTTCAAAGTATCAACAAGACTCTACTAGATATCAGTATTAATGATTAGGCTGTTACAGAACACCTATACCAGAGAGGGAGCAATGAAACTCTATTTAGAACCAAATACGATCACAAATTCATTAGTTTCGAGGTAAACTAAATGAGCATTTATCTTTTCTAGAATGAACGCAAGCTGTTTCCATTGACTTTACAGGGGGAAAGAGGCGAGCAAGGTTACTTACACGTTGGTCTAAACTGGCGGTGTCTGATCCTAGGGGTTCGGACGGCGAGTGGTCAGAAACGATTACATGTGATTTAAGGAGCACTCCAGTCTCGAACCTTTAGGTTGGTCAGACCACTGCATCCAGCTCGCTCTGGCCCTAGCCTGTTTTATCTACGATGTGCAGCAGTCGTCTCCACTTCCACGCCTATTGGTCCTCGTTCTTCCGTCCATAAACCACCGATTACTTTCTTGCATCTCAATAAAAACATACGACGCGTTGGCCAGTCGATTCAGCGAACCCCATTCGCTTCTAATCTCGTATGATATATTACCATAATTCAAGTTACATTGTGTTAAGCTGTAAGTTAGTATTTAATAGACTAAAGATGTTTGTGCAAAATCTTTAATTAGTAAGTAATTTATAGAAAATTTAAATTAAAAACGAATTAGTGTTTCCTATTAAGGACTTCATCTGGTTAGAAATAAAATAAGACGTTGAATAAACGTATTACATAATATTATATTTAATGTTTGTTCAAGTTTGGATATTCTACAACTACATCAAATTTGGCGTCTATTCATTTACTGATTAACTGTGGATCTTATATACCTATACACTATGCATGTAATAATTAGTGCAGTAATAGTAAATGTGCGATGACTGATGTCTGTAATCTATTTATTCCACAAAAATTACTGCAATAATTTAACAACATTTTTTACATTGGTCTTCCTCAGAACGTATGAAGTATGTTCTTTCCCTCTTTAATTATAATTTACGACAATATAGAACGACATAAATTTGTATATAAAATTTTAAGTATAGAAATGAAACGTTATTCAACATATAATCACATGAATTATTTCATTCAAATATTAGCCACTTGTTTCCTGAAGAGAACATTTGATTAAACGCTTCTGTAAATAATATACAAATTTCTTATTTAAAAAGTTTCGTTTTAAAGCTGAAATATTCGGAAAATGAGTTAATAGAATTATTGTTTTGCTTTATGTCAAAAGTTTATAACGACTGCAAGGTAAATTCCAGTTGTTGGCAGCTGCTAACCAGAACTAGACATTTCCCCGACAATTAACAATTCGCAATGGTAAACCACACATTAGCCTAAAGTTTATAGGCACAGAGGGCCCAAAAAGCTAAGGAAGCAGCGCTGTTACTTTGAGGTCTCTGACCCACTTTCATAAAGGTGAACTCTTTCAACCCCAAGTGGCTACCTTATCTCGCCGTCTACCGCGGAGGTGTCTGCTATAAAACCATACAACTTACTTCCACGCACACCGAATCAAGAAAAAGAAAAGCTTAGTGAAAAAGTGTCAAAATTCAATTTATTCTAAACAAAACCTTGTTATCTGACAATGCACAAATTAACGACTTCCGTGTTAGATGTATGACTTGTCACGTATAAGGGTGTCAGTCACACATGCTGGACCCTCGAACTTGTTGTTATAGGTCTTTTAGGTTAGTAAAAATATGATAACTAATTATAAGAAATTAGAAAATACCTTACCATGTCATACAAGTCCAAGGGTCCCAAGAATCAGAGTCCCTAAATTCGTCAACTTGCTTCTAGAATATCCTGCATAACTTTGTTAGTAATGTATTTAGTAATGTCATAGAGGTTCCTTAAATACAAAACTAGATTTCGGAAGCTACAGTGGTTATAGGACATCGTAATAAATCCATTAACTTGTCATTCATTATCATTAACTGGGTTTTAAAAGAATAAATTAGTGTTTGGGTCCATTTTGACCCAGGATTTCAGAAACTTCACGCACCATTCCAGCTTACAGAAACTGAAGGATGCATTCAATTGATTATACATATAAGCATTTTATAAAGAGGTCAGCATGTCTTGAATAAATTCATTCCGAAACACGTCTAAAGACGGGTAGGAATCTATTTCGACCCAGGTACATTTAAAGAATGTTATAATCGTATAATTAATATCAATTTTTAGTTTGAAATAGAAAAATTTCCACATTCGTACGTTGGCAGCATAGCAATCGATATATTAGAAAAATTTGCAGTTGTGTGCACTTCAAACAAAGTTACGAAAACTAACATACTGCTACGGAACTATAATAAATATGTGAAGTATCAAATGCAGACAAACTTAAGTAGGTATACAGAAAGCGTATAGTCAAAAGTGATCCAAAAGAAAATTCATATTCACATGAACGGTGTAGATGTGGTAGCAAATTATCTGTCGCTGTCTATTTAATCGCCAAGAATGTCCACCATGCGAGGGTTAATTAGAAATTTAATATAGTCACTAAGATTATAACGAAAGATCTTACTCTATCCTAAAAAAATCTAAAGACCCATGTACGATACAAAAACAATTACTAGCGAATGCTGCTGTCATGTCAAAGTCACTCGAGCGGCTCATGAACCAGGATGTGCAGACGCTATCGCATGTCCTTCAAGTGAGTGAGGTTTGAAGCAGGTTGCAGCCTCTCGAGACAAGTGGCACTATCGACATGGTAACGGCCTGGTAACTGCCTCGTAAGCTATCTAACCGAGCACTACCAACGCGAGCGACCTATCCTCGTGTGGTGATTCGAGCCACAGGTTCAATGGCCTCTTCATTAAGGATCACACGTCTAAATCCTACGAGTTAGACCACGAAGCGTCCACTCGATCGAGCTTCGTGGAAATTCACAAGGATAGAATAGCGTATGTTGCTCGCAAAAGCATAGGGGCCAGGTCTTTTACTCTGTTCAACGATTATTTGCTACCACATTTTGGATCACTTTTGACTATACGTTTTCTGTATACCTACTTAAGTTTGTCTGCATTTGATACTTCACATATTTATTATAGTTCCGTAGCAGCATGCTATTTTTTGTAACTTTGCAGTGCACACAACTGAAAATTTTTCTAACATATCGATTGCTATACTACCAACGTACGAATGAGGAAATTTTTCTATTTCAAACTAAAAATTGATATTAATTATACGATTATAACATTCTTTAAATGTCACCCTTTATAAGTCGTGTGAAACGATTACTTTTGTTAGTACCTGTAGTTCTCTTTCAACTTATATTTTCTATTTCTCCTTTGTAAGCAAAGTGTGAGTTATAAGTTTAATTATCCTTACTGTACATACAACTTTCTTATGTTGATGGACTACTGTTAGTAAATGTATTTCTAATATTATTAAAGCAAATTTTACTAAGATACATGAGCTTCAAGAAAGTTAAAACAATAAATGCTACTATAAATTTTGACTCATATGATTTCCATCTTGAAAGAAAGATTCTAATCTTCATAAAAATATGGATTGTTTCGATAATCAACGTATTAAACATCACAGGTTGGACCATGTGAAACCATCGGCGTGTTTCTTCCCTACAATCCAACTCATTAAAACCTTGGCAGTATACTCTGCATTCAATACAAAGTAATTTTTAATCATTTAAAATGTCAATGAATTTTGCTTCATTATGAAATTTGCTTCATTTTGCTTCACTATTTGACCATAAACTGTTGGTTCATTGTGTCCTAAATAACACCTTCATCTCTAAAACTATATACCATTCGAAGAACCCGGTGTACACCAATGTAACAGTTAACGATGTAAGTGATATAATCAAAGATAAGATACTAACTAAACAATATAAGAAAATTGTTAGAAATTTTAAAAGAACGCCATTATACTGAATTATTTCAAATCTGATGGACTTTCAATCAAGTACTAAGTTCTCTACTTATGGCCCACAGCTATTGGAACAGTGATTGAAGAAACATTAATTTTTCAATCAGTTTTTCTAGCAGTCACGGATTCAGATATCTGGATTGGTGGTTTCAAGACCCTTGGATTACTACCAGCAAGCTCCTCCGCCTAATTGGACTTTGGGTTCTAGCCTACACTCACCAGGGTTGTAATCGACGCGATCATGGTTACGCTTGTTGCCGCTTTTGACGATGATAGCGATATAACGTTCGGTAGCGATTGATTGGTCGAGATTGCCTGTACGTTTCCTCGATAATGCTATTCTCTTGTTTCTCTTCGGCTTGGATGAAGGGTGTATTGTGGCTGAAGATATCTCATTACGGGACCACTGTTTGGTCTCGGTTAGAGAAGGAGGACCCCCTGCTAAATGGATCACTTCGTCGCCGATTAATTTGCATTTCAGGCTCGAGAGTTTGTCATTCTTTCCTGTACCTACCTTCCCTCCCAGTTCTCATTGGCGAGGAGTTTCTATTTACGAAGGGTGTTCAATAAAAGCTGAAACAAGAATAAAAAAGATTTTATTGCAACACTATACAAAGCTGGACTCTTTAATTACTGATTTAGCTGGTTGCAATAAAATTTTGGAATACTTTTCCAAAACATCGAAGAGTTTTATCCAAACATAACGATCATGAGGGTGCTGGCTTATGAAAACAGCAACTCATACAGTATTAAAAAAATGGTAGTAATTTATTCTACTCATTGTAGTGATGAGACTACGTACAAATATGTTTGCATACTTCTAAATATTGTTTATTTCTTATAACTAATTATTTTTCTTTAAATTCATGCGCATAACATCATTGGTCAATACATTATTAAAGTTTTAAATATTTGGAGCTAATTATTGAAAAGTTTTTTTCATAGAACATGGAATTATACAGAGTAACTCAATATTTTGTTGATTCCAACTTTCAGCCGTCCGCTCGTGAAAGGGAAGTCCGTGGTGTATTACATTATTACTTTTAAAGCCGTGCAGTATAACATTTTTTTACATAGAATTTTATGCTTCATTTGAATTTGACCAGAAACATTAGCCACTCGATTTAAAACCCTAAAGGTGACCTTCATATCTCGATAAAAATCACAGTAACAATACTATGATTACAGTATGGTATGTACCCCTGGAAACAATGCAACTTTTGTTCGAAACATTTTTTCGTACAGAAAATGGTTTACACGTTATTTGAAGTCGTCATGTTACGAAACACACTCTATATCATATAAACAATACGAAAAACATAATATAAACATAATATAACTATCACACAGTAAGAAACTAGCACTGAGTAACCGGAGTGTTCCATGCAAATTCAATTTTGTTCTTTTTAATTACCCATGTACAGGGTGTAACAAAAATATTGCTCAACCCGGAAATGGAACACTCGGGGGGTGAATTGGAACAACTTTTTTCTTAGCAAAAATGTAATCTGAGGCTTCTTTACCGAGATATTAACGAAAAACCCCGACCAATCAGAGCGGGAGTTTGCCAGTCGAGTTCCCGCGCTAGTGGTGGCTATCAATTGCAACCGTATACCCGGAATACATGGTGTCATTTTTACAATTTGTTTCTTGGGAATACTATTTCTGGTATTTCGTATGTAATTTCATTAATGAAAAAAAATAAGCATCATTGCAAGTATGAATAAAAAAGGTTCCCCGTTGCACACATTAGTATTGGAAATGGGTTAAAATAAATAGTAAATACTATAATTTCTTTTTCTACTACTTTTATTTCTTGGCTTGGAAGGACGTCTTAATGCTTTGGAAATCGTACTCAAAGTGAGGAAAAATCCGTAAGAGCACGACCGAGAGTTAGTCGTCCATTTAAGAAAGAAAATAGACCCGGACTGCATACAATTTATTACCCAGCTCTCAGGTCAAAACGTTACAGGCCTACGGGTACGATGACATCCGGTCTATTGTATCATTTTGACTAAAACAGTGTTTCTTATACATAACACTATTCATTTTTGCTTACTAGCTGACACATTATAATTATGTACCAACAATTATTACGTATTGTTTAATTCTCGGATTTCGCGCCGTTCTTTTTCTACGTTCGGCGAGAATCAAAGTCTCATCACGGGCCGTAGGTATTCCATCATTCTCCTGATGGGCAGAATTGTAATGGAGGACATGTGGCAACAGCATAAGAAAACTCTCGATACGGTCCGGCAACTATGTCTTTCGTGTTGCAAGGTTACATGCACCGACTGATTTGTAGTTTTATCGATGATGATGGTAACATGTCCAAAGTGGCTGACATATACCATAAGCACTCCTAGCGGAGAATCCTTGAAATATACCCTTGCATATTCCTGAGTCTGAACATGTCAAATCGTAAATACCAAAATGTGCCTTCCAGAAGTGATAAAATCCCCAAAAATCGCATTTCCACGATAGTGTAATAGTGGTATACAGGGTAGTCAGCTCCGTTTATGACGAGAAAACCATTAAACCGTGTGATATTTGAAAAAATATAAGTTGAACGGCCATCTTGTGTGTTTATATTAGCGTCTGTCTCAATCGCACACTTTCTACAATTTCCATTCTTTCTGCGTATGGTGTTTATTGGTGTTTATACGGACCAGAACACCCTGCAGTGAAATCGACCCGTGAGTTCTATACCTGCGAAAAATTCATTTGTGCAATTATTGAGGCATATTTTAGTATTTGCGAAATCGATTGTTCCTCTCGTGCATCGCGTATACATACATGGTTCCCGTTACTTGTGTGAGCGCACAGACACAACTCACGGCCACGGAATCTCCCTCTTAAGTGTTAACACATTCGCAGCTGGCGGTTTTGAGGGAAGACACTTAACTATGATAAATATTGCGTACAATTTTCCGAAGTCGATACCTCAATATCGCAGAGTTTTGCTATTTAAAAGTCTAACGAATTATAATTCACGTTTTTAAAACATTGAATAGTTTTAGGTATTTATATAAAAAGAATATCTAACTTAACAAAAATTTTAAATTGGGATAATGATCATCTTGCTAAAGAGAAACGGGTGATGAATGCTACAGATTTTGAAATGACGTAGAACTACGTACCGGTACTCGGCTAAAAATTTTGAAATGACGTAGTACTACGTTGCCGGTTACGAGTGTGTTAATACAAAAATTCTAAAAGTATCACGGACTTACCAGAGGTCACCCTTTATCTAAAAGTCGAGTAAACACTTCGAATTCACTAATCACGAAGTCGAATTTTCGAGTGAATAATAAAATTAGTGAACACTATGATGAGTATCGGCGTGAAATTGAATGATTATTCGTATTAACGGAGATTGGTCTCCGCAATGAAGTGCAGCGGAGAGGCTCGAAAACTGCCTCTCTCCCTGATGCGCCGGCCACGCGACGCCAGGCCACATGCATCGGCGCTGCACTGTTTGCCGATCAAACAGACTTTATAACGAGATGAACGCGTGCAGTTTGTTGACGCAAAATATTGAACGATCGTAAGGCCAGACATTGTGCTCGACAAAAGAGTGACTGTTATATTTCCACTGAATAGGAACGATGGGGGGGGGGGTAGAACGTTGCAGCGATTCTTTCAAAGGTAGGACTAACCTCTCACCGATTATCATCACCGGCTTCATATTAAATAAACTCAATTCAAATGGGGTACAGGATGCTTTTGACACCGATTCACCAAAACGTCAAAATAATGACCAGACACGACCGTCGTGACGACGCCTGCCAATTTCTCCTAGGAAGGTGGGGAAGCACCCATCGAAACGTCCCCACACGTTTCTGGTCCAAAACTTGTCGAACGGACGCTCGTCTTTCGAACGGGTCCTTTCCATTGTCATGTAACTGGAGAGTCTTCGGAACAACCGGCGTCCATAGTATCGCCGGTACGTTCTAACGAGTTCTTATACTGTCCTATTGTTGCCACGCTCGAAACTCTCTCTTTGGGAGTCGAACGTTCTCCGTCACAAGCACAGGGCATCGTTGGCAATTGCGTCTGGCCGCATTGTAGGTTTCGATTGGTTTGTTTTAGTGTAGTCTTATAGATTGTAAAATAGTTTGAATTCACATTGCGCCGTGAGATATCACCACACCTCCCAAGGCTGCCGAATTTGAATCACCGCATCGCCTACCATTATTGTAATGATGACTATATGATAGACAATACGTGTACGATAATGATGATTGCATTAACTAACTCAGTAGGGGAAAGTAGGGTAAAACCGGGTACGTAATGTATTTTTCCAGCTAGTCAAAAATGAGATGACAAAATAACTTTGGACGCTGCTAGATCGTGTAGATCGCCGCTATCAGAAAATGAGGGTCCTTCTTTGAAAACATTATTTGGTTCACAGGGAAACAAAATGTTTCGAGGGTATCCAAGTAGTCGGTTTTACCCCATAGGTGAGGGTAAAACCGGGTACCTATTAAAAAACATGTAAAATATAATATAATTATAAAACCTTTGTTTCTATTGTTTCAAAACTAGTAAACAAAGTTAATTGAAATTATTTTAACAAATATTAATTTATTTTAATATGTGCTAACTTGTTTTAATATGTGCTAAATTATTTTTACTTATTTTAACTTATTTTAATTACTTAAAAATTGTTTCATAAACTTATTTTAAATTATTTTAAGTTATACATAAATTTATTATAATTTATTTAATAAACAAATGCCGCAAATGTAGGTCTCCACGTCCTCGTCGACATTTGTGCTAATCTTATGAGTCCACCCATGCCACATAATACCATGAATTCATTCTTTCTTGGACTTAGAATGAGTGAAGAGTTCATCGCAAAATATGCAAGCCTCCATAAACATAACGGCATTTGCAATTTTCTGTTTTCTTTACTTTCACACTGTTGGACTTACCTATCAAGAGTATACAGGGTGGGGCAATAACTATGTCCACTTTGAATATTGCCGTTATGTGTAATAATATGAAAAAATGTTATATACAAAACTTACACGGTATAGAAGGCGGCATATTGTGACACAAAAATCTTCTGCGTGTGTGAAGGTATAGAGGAGATTTCAAGGTCATCTCTATTTTTTTTAATGGAATGCTATGTTTTATTTATCGCGATGTGATAGCCGGTATTGAGGCGACTTCAGTGAGCTATCATTGAAGGTCATGCAAGGTCAAATGTGGTAGCAAAATAATATATCTTTATTATTTTTATTATTTATATTTTAGAATTACAATTCAGAAAAATCTACTTCAACTGAAACATGAATTTAAATTTGGTATTAATCACATCTCTGAAAATGTATTATTTTTTTAAGTGATAGAAATACATTCGCGATTAACAAAAGCACGGTTCTAGGTACAGAATATTTATAACGATGGTCACATAATAAAATTAAACATGTCTGGAGTCTTAAAAACAAAATCATGTTACCAACGCATAACTATATTTTTGAACAGAGTAAAATACAAAAAATTAAATATCCAGAGATATTTATAAAAAAGTGGATTTAATAAGACTAAAAGAAAACAGCTCAAATAATTGTACTTGCCATTTCCTTACTATCCAATTTCACTTGCCTTAGGCAATAATCGGTACCCGTTGGATAATCTCGAATATTATCAAATCCGTCAGCAATCTCGACAGTCTGCATCTGTGCCCAATATCTCGACCTTGGGAGTTGGCCTATCTGTTGTAGTCTTATGTCTGGAACGCGACGACAGTCCGCCTACGCCACACACGATGACAAACGCTGCCATCTAAACAAAGGGTCCTCGGTTATACGTGCGACAGGCATGTAAATTGTTCGAAATGAATTTCTGCCAATCACGCACATGCGTCAGCGACGCGACCATGGGTAAGCGGACTAAAATTGTCGAAAAAAATGTAAGCTCCCCAGGCGAAACTTGGAATTGCCTTTGGTTACGATACTGGGTATATTAGAAAACGTAGTGCAGGTAGAAGGGAATTGATTAGATTAATTAATTATCTTAATATATATTATGAGCGGAAGCTCGACTGGCAGACTCGTGCTCTGATTGCAGTTTGAAGGGTCTTTTAATATCATTCAATTTTCCCATTAAAAGTTTTTTGCCATATATTACGGTTAACAAAATATACTGAAAAAACGAAAAATTCGGTAAACTTTAAAGAATGACTTCACCATCTTAAAGAGGATGTTAGCCGAAAAACATTATTCTTTGCGTAAATTTAATGCCCTCCGCAAACCCACAAAGTTTCCTGAAAATCGGAATTTACTGGTTGCGAAACCGATCTTATTAGTAAAACCCTAGGCTCTAGAGAACACCTGTAGGTATAAACTTTTTTTACTTACTTGAGGGTGTTGAATCCACCCTCGGTGTACTTCCCACATACAACGAGACACCATATACACACACGTATATCAGGTTTTGTTGCATTTATCATAGTTTCAGTGTGTTACGAAATTAGGTCAACCTTTTCAAGATTACACCACATCACCATCAGCAATCACAAGATGTCAACGAATAGTAGTAAAACGCGAGCAAGCCGCAATAACGTTATTTTATGTTTTCTTATGTTAAATAATTTTTTCCAAGGCTTCTGCAAATATATGTATATAACAAAATACAATACGAACCATTTTTCTCCGCACATGTTACCCTTAAAAACTACAGTTCCCAGGGCGAATCTGTCAGAAGCACACCAGCATTCTCGCAGTGCCAAATAATATGTACAGAACAAGCGCCCTGGGACGTATAATCAGGGTGGCTACGCGTGGCAGATAGAAAAAGAGATCGTAGAAACATATCTCAATCGTCAGGAGGCCTAGGGGATGATGCACGTGCTCGTTCGAATCCCACCCCATTTCATCCACCATCTCGTATAGGCACCTCGTGACAATCGATGCCCGTCCCATTCGGTATTTAATACGTCCTCGTTTTTCATCGACGGATTCGATAACGCATCGTGGCGCCTTACAGAGAAGCAAAAGTAAAAATGAAGGAGAAAAGAGGTTGGGGATGCGGGCGACAAGAAAAGGGTTCTCGTCTGTATAAGGGAGCCTTTTGATTTATGTAGTCGCGTCTGTGAAACGACGGCGAGCATCAATCACTTGTATGGAAGCGTCGACGGGTCGAGCCATCGAGCAGGCATATGCGAATCACGGGAGGACTCGAATCGACAGGTCGGATGAATGCGCGAAAAAACCAAGCTCCTGATGTTTTGACGTTACCGTTCCGTTATTTCTTCTTGAGTCCTGTGCAATATACGGCGGGTGATTAAGGTACATTAGTTTACAAAATTTTACTTTCTTTTCTGTTCTATAATGTTTAATATGTGATCTTAATAGTATTTTTTTAGGGAATTCATACACGCAATTTGTATGTTTCGAGCATGCAGTGTTTTTGTGTGAGTTTAGTATATATTAACTCGTATAATCCTACATATTTAAAAGCTGTATGTGGTACTTGTTAATTTTCTGGAATATTTTTCTTGAGGAACACCCCATTTGAGGGTCCAGCAGTATCAGCTAGCATATTAGAACTCCATTTGCTCTGGTATAGCTTTTCCATACATACAATGTTCTGATGCAATCGCTCGCCATGTTTACCATTTACGGTACCCAGATTTTTCGAGAATATATCCAAATAATAGTACAGGAAGTGGATTTTTTAAAGACGCTTTGCCCCGATATCTGTATAAGAGCTAAATAGTTGTATAAACTAATATTATTACCTCTACAATTTAGTTATTATTAAGTAATACAAAACATTTTCATGCAGAAACTATGGGTGATGGAAAAATGTGATTGTAAATTCGAATTCAGCATCGAAAAGTACACAAGAGTCAGTGTAAATCTTCTTTGTGACAAGAATTATATTGGCCAGTGTTAATAGTGATTTGCAATTATGTAGTATGAAAAATATGTTTTTTAGCGTTTGTATATAAATGCAATCACAATATCAAGGTTTTTGCACTGGATAATTTTTAATTAACAATTGCCCACTGAAAAAAAGAAAAATGAAAGTTAGCCTATGTAATGGTAAAAAATACAGTTGAAATAGTAAGATCATTCATTTATGTCGATGACTAATAATTTCACCATCCACTGCGGGACTATTAAGCTTTTAACTGTCGAACTGTTTAAGGGGTTCGCTCTGTCTACAATTTCAAGAAATAGACACCATTTCGAACACCTACGTTAGTGAATGGAAGAAGTTGAGGTGATTGGGTCCGGGTGCACTCACCAAGGCAAGAATCTGTCGTCAGTATGTTTTATTGCGCATCGGTTATGTTAGAAGCGCGGACGTACCCTCACGAGCAAACTCGGCTACCACTAGGGGAAAAAGGGATATAAGGGAAAAACCTCTTACCATTTGGTCCTGCAGTTACTGAAATTTATGCCAAATTAATATTCGGTTTAACATTTATTTCAGTATTTGAAATAAATTTATCAAGCGATAGGAGGCCTTTACTCTTACCACCGACGAAGTATAGGATAGACTTATCATCTTATGGAACTTCGTGTCTCATGTTCTGAAATATCGATAGTGTAAAAAGTCAGGGATTTTCTGTTGCCCTCTACGTTATGAGAATGGTGAATTTGTGAACTACGTTAAATCCATTCGAGCTCAACTAGTCTAACTTCTACAGTGTTGTCGAGTCTAAAGTACAATGTTGTCGGATCATGAGTGTTCGGTACTTCGGAAAATCATCGAAGGGAACATGGTCGTGAACGGATTCTCTTCCGTCCGTTCACTGTAAAGTAGACGTATTAGAAGGGAGTCTTGGGTTCCTGTCCCGACGGACCTATTGATTGTTTTTCGCGTACAAAAAAGTTATTGCGCTTAATATTGTTTTTATGAATATGTATATATATTATTATGTACATTTGAGTAAATTATTTTGTTATTCCATTGTTATTAAACAGTTTAACAGTGACAACGAACGCATGTATATTTTCAAATATCGGGCTAACAGTATATTTTTATTTTATATTATTACATTTAAGTGAGTAATACGCATCAAAAACGTAATCGAAACACAGATTTTTATTACATCACAAACATCGCATAAAAGATATTTCGTTATATTGACATTTGTAATAATTATGGATGTTGCGGGGAAATCTATTGACATTATGGAACATGTAACGAAATATCACTGTAACACTTAAAAAAGTTTTAAAGTTCCATTTATATCATTATGTTGTGAAAATGTTCATACTTCCAGCAGCATTCATATTCCAATCAAAGAATTTACAGAATAAGGAAAAGGAATCTAAAGTAATTTTCAGTAGTTCCATACATCTTTATCTCGAATACTTTTCTAAAAGATTCAAAGTACTAGACATTTTTACACTTTGAATCTCATATCGATTTCTAAAATAATCCTAGTTCGATATAACATAGAACGTGGTTTTATGAGATAGATTCGAAGTTCGCAGCCATTAGCTCGATATTGTCTTCAGTTTACAGTACTTTACCCATGACAATACCGATTGCCCAGGCCCCACCACGAGGAGGTTGCTGCGAGTGGAGGCCCAAGGCAGGTTGATGGAATCACAAGTTCTACATCTACCCACCTTTCACAATAA
Source organism: Dufourea novaeangliae (assembly GCF_001272555.1). Taxonomy (NCBI): domain Eukaryota; kingdom Metazoa; phylum Arthropoda; class Insecta; order Hymenoptera; family Halictidae; genus Dufourea; species Dufourea novaeangliae. The sequence continues at coordinate 10,278 of NW_015374164.1, read as the reverse complement.
ACCTTATAAATAACTTAAATCTTAACTATGTAATACTATCGTTACTTAAATCCCTCGGCGGATGACTTCTTTCTTGAGCCTAAACCTATAAAAAACTAAGTTCCCTCGTCGGTTGTCTTCGTTCTTCAGCTTAGAACTAATATTATCTTAATATTCTAATTAATACGAATTAATGCTATTAATACAAAATAACTTAAACTAAACGCAACGTAGTCGCTAATACTCAAACGAAAGAGATAGACGGAATGGAAAAAGTTCCATCGATCATTTCGTTTACGCACCTAATATTCCATATACCAAGCAGTTATTAAGTCTACGATGAACTACGCGTTAAACTACAGTATGAACAAGTATCGCGATGAAAGTGTTGTCGCCAGAACCTGGTTTAAGAAAATAGGAAAGACGGGCGACACCTCGCTAACCCGGATCCATCTTTTACTGCCATGGAGCTTTGGGCTGGTCACCTGCGTACCAGACCCGAACCAAAGGAGTACACAAGTATGGTAGTGCAAGCGAGATTCTCTGTTTACGAAGCAGACTCCCGACTACTCCGTACCCTTGCACGCACGAGCCTTTCTCCAAATCCTACTTACCAGGCAAAGACTAAACACGTCCGATATCTGGCTTCTCAATAGAAACCAGAGGGATCGGCAAACAGTCTTAGTGTACAGACCCACTGCCCGTACCCCAAGTCTGTGTAGAGAATCAACGAGCAAAATGAATTAATAATAACTTGGTATGCACAATGGATGGTCACAATTTAAGTCTATTAATAGATAGACTAAAATTAATAATAATTATTATCATTACGATGTGATGATGAGTATGAATATAACAATGAGTATCGAATTATGGTTTAAGTTTAACTTACAGTAACTTAACGCAGTGGTAAACGCTTTGAGGATGTAGACGTTGATCGATGTCTTCTTTCGATGGAATAACTGTTTGGAAAAATGTTTTTCATTATACAATACACATAGAATACATAATATGCTCAGTAAATAAATCACAGTAAATGAATCACAGTACATAAGAAGATAAATATCGAAGTCAATGGTTCTCGAACATCTGTAACATACAAGGGATTAGTAACAAGAGAGGGGACACAACAATATGCACAGTAAATAGATTAATAATATGCACAGTAAATAAATTAGCAATATGCACAGTCAATAACTGGTTCCTTTATACGGTGGTTGTCGAATGCCTGCAACACAGAATGGGTTAGTAACAAAAGAAAGGACGAGTACGAGACGCGCGCCCACCCTCCGTGACGGCTCACGAGAAAGTGAGGAAGCTAACGCCGTTATGTATTGGGCGTACGTAGGTTATTCCGCAACAGCTAGTTTTTTTGTTACGTTTGTTCGAGTTGAATTGTTTTTGCCGGTTTGAACGACCTTCCTCCTTGAACGACCCAAACACCAGATGGTACGGCCAGGTACGCAACGTCACTAGCGCGTTGGACCGACGGAGAGCACCGATATCGCGGCTCGCTCTATCGTTTTCGCTCGCACGCCGTGACGTCACCCGATTCCCGGAATCCTGCGACTACGAGATGGCTCATTACGGTAAGGCATTCCCGCAAGGGAAACTGTAAGCCGCCGGCCAAAAGGTAGATTTAATAAATTATTTATGAAACTACATCTATTCTGAATTTATCTGTTACAAATATACAAATGTAAAGCAAGATATAAAAACGAATAAAACAAGAACATGTAAAAAGTAACATTAGTAAAATGTCCATTAACGATGCATTTAGAATAAATTGTCTTGTAGTTAAGTGAAAAAATATATACTTATTCGTTTCATGTTTCATGACTGTCATATTTATCCCTTAACCTTAAACTGAAGCATCGGATATTTTTATTCTCGTGAAATCATATAGACACACGTAATATGAATGGAATATATAACACTTCATTTGTGCTAATAATACTCAAAATTCATGCTTTATCTGTAACATCGGGTATTGACACTAAAATGGTAACAGGGCTACGTAGCCCTATGAACGTGGGACAGAAAAAAGCATTGGATGATAGGTCTATTCTATACCTAGTCGGTGCTCTTACGTTACTTTGTTCCCTAGTCGACGCCGAGTTTGCTCGCCGGTGTACAGTGACGTGCAAACTCGGCTTCCACTGGGGGAGAAATTGGCGTTGGAGAAGGGCCTCCTAAAATCTGGTATCGGGAATTATTGAAATTTATGCCAAATTAATATTAGATTTAACACTTATTTCAGTACTTGAAATAAATTTACTAAGTGGTAGGAGGCCTCTCCCTTACGCCACTTTTGTGACGCGGCGTCACATCGGGGTACTGGGACCTTCTGCCGTCAACATCGTGTGCCCTCGGGCCGCGTCGCGCGCCATCGGCCCACATTCACAGAAACGGCTCGAGCCGTTTCCTTCCGCGGTATTCGCCGAATTACGCAGCGCTCGCCATAAAGTCGTACCGAAATTTTTGGTGGTATTGAATCTTCATCTTGATATTACGCACATACCAGTTTCAAGAAACAAAGTAAAATTATTCATTAATTATTAGGTTCACGGCTAATAAAGGTCAATACTTTTTTACTCAAAATTAGCTCTTCGATATTTTGGCACAAAAAATATAGCAATGCATTTAAAAAAACGAAGTTGACCTTCAATTTTCCGAAACGCCTCCACTTACAAATAAATGTATGCATTACATAATGTATCCCTCCAAACCATACATCTTTTCTATAAAAAGTTTTTTTATACAATGCATACTTTAGAAGTCATTCAGGGTGAACAAGTTGCATGGTCCACCTTGTATAATATCATGCGTTACGAATATAGTGAAATTCTGAACACATGTAGCGAACATTCATGTTACAACACATTTGCATGGATACACTCACGATTAGAAGTTCATATTCGTAGACCGTGGTTGTATCGATACATCATTCCTGACAAGAAATTCCATCCACAAACGGGCAGAAGGGGAGAGCTGTAAGAGTTGCGAGAGACGGATGAATCTTCGCTTTTGTGCGTTAGCAATCCCGCGTGGAGAAGCAGTGAGAAGCGATTTCAGCAACTGCGTCACTTATTGTACGCATCGTACAGAATCCATTACAATGGTCCATTAAAATCACAAATTAATTCAGAAAGTAATTTCTCAAGAATATTAATAAACATTAAAGACAGTATTAGTAATACGACTTTCTATTTCTATAAAATTCAATAGCTTAAAATAAAACTTAGCAGTTTCCATGGAAAAAAAGTTTTGCAAGCACCTTATGTATATTACAATACTTTGACCCGTATTGTAATCATGCTAACTACGTTATAGGCACGTTCTATCAATTGTACAATTGTACGGATGTTTCTCAGGTTTCATAAATAAATCCCACATTTCTGTTTTTGTAGTACAATGTTTTAACGTATTAAGACCGAAATTTGAAAAAAAAAGAATATTCTTTGACGAACTGACAAAACAAGTGTTACCACGCATACAATTGTTATTAAAAGTATTTGATTGGGCCCTTAATCCAACAATCGTTTATTTTTATCTATTGCAACGAAATATATTTTGTTGCGAAAGGAAATTAACTTTTTATAATTACACTGTACAACAAATTTTAACTTTTTTTTCCCTTTTACAATTGTTAATAAGCGTTTCTGACAGAAGTGCTTGCTGAGATAAGTATCTCTTATAAATTAGTAGAAGCAGGGTCTAACATATCTTGATCACCTTTACGTATTTCTAATTATTACTTTTCCTTTATAGAAAACCTTTATTTCATTGCATAAGTACATTAAAACGAAATTATAATGAGTAAAATATGATTTATAAATGATATAATACATGAAATTGTATAATAAATTATACAATCTTTTTAATGTGTAGTATGTACCAATATAATGCAATATACAGGGTGTCTCACTTATAATGAACACTTAAATTATTTCCGCTAGTCTTGAAAGTAAGAAAAAATGATTAAGAGAAGTTCGTACATTTTAGTACGTGCATCTGAGGATTATAAAAAAAGTCATTTTGAAGGTTATTTCAAAGTTATCGACATTTTTTTACATGTTACATTCTATTTTTTATGACGTCCGGAAAATATTTTGTATCTCCTATATTCGAGAAGACGACTTTGGGCATCAATGTCAAAGGTTTACTCTGTCCTCGAATCGTTCTACCTCCTCGAAAGTTTCCCCGGTAATAAATCACATCATTTGTTTGAGTTCTCGTCAAGTTTCCGACGCTGCCAACTTTGTACGGTGAGGAGAATTTTGTAGCCGTTCAGCGATGGAAGATTTTTAACGATTGTAAATGACCTTTTATGGGTCTTGAAATAACAGCGTAGGTCAATGAATTCGTCTGGGAACGTACGAAAACAAAAGTCACTTTGAGATCTTGGAGGCACCTTCACTTAGAAAATACTTGTGTCAATTTTTAGATGTTTTCCTTAAAATATAGTAAGTCCTATTTCAAACATTTTGCCGACTAATAAATAGTTCGGGATACAATTGCGTGTATAAATCCGAATGGAACCCTCTTATGGAATATTATACAAAGTGTTCGGTTACTACTGTCAAAATCTTTAAGGAGTGTTTCTACATATCAGAACAAAAGGAAAATAAAAAGTGATGAAAATATACTGGAGGCTTTGCTTTCAAGTTATTAACAGTTAAATATATACACGTAAACTGGCATCGTCTAAAAAAATATACTTTTATCTCATACCTAATAAGTAATGTGTGTAACACCTAAACTCGAGCTTGGATTAGCTTCTAACGACATTTCATAAAAAAAACACAGGAATTGTTGCACAACATTAAACCTAGTTCCTTGTTGAAATCCATAATGCAGATTACAACGCACACACAGAATAAACACTAAATAAACTAACTTAAACTAAAGTAAAACTCACTTGAAGTAAGAAACTTAAATTAATATTATAAAAAAGTTCGATAAATATGTCACGCCAATTAGATGTTGCCGCGTTAACAACTGCCACCGAAATAAGGAAACGTTTCTCGGACCCCATGGAAAGGACAGAAAAGTAATAAAATCATATAAACAGCAACTGGATACAGTGTCACTTGTTCGTTGGCAGCGTCACTAATTCTCAAGTATCAAAGGAAAGGTTGTATCACATAATTGACTAACATAAAATGTAAAAACATATTTTTTTTGCTAGGAACGCTAGTGTACGTGTTTGACTGTCGTGCCCTACGCTTATCACTTGTACGCAGATTGCCTGGTTACAGGCGTTTCTGACTCCAATTTTTTGTTATTAATAACTTCAACACGAATCCACCAACGCACTTTCGTCATTCTTGACTTTTACTATATTTTGACATGTACAATCACTCCCTAAAATTTCTTACACCAGTCACTGAACACCCTGTATAGAATACTGCCTTCGACGGCATAAATGGGAATCGTCGTACAAACGTCAACTATACAACCACCTAATTAATCTCTTTATCCTAAAATACCAGATCAGGTAACGAACAGTAAGACACTAAACGTATTGTAGACTCATTGGAGGCGCGAACCGGACCATGGATGGCACCATACATAACAATCGATGTCACAGTGAATGGTCGTGAATACGCGAGATATTGTCACACAACTTTTGTAGTAATCTAATAGTTCACTCACAGAAAGGTGAAGGGTTTGTTATATGAATCGTCTGGATTCTATGGACGACATCAGAAAACCTTCTTTCTTGGTCTTTGGGTTGTTCCTTTCATCTCTTCGGACCGAGTCTCTTTTAGCGGTACCAAGATCTGAGGAATAGTTGAGAGTTTAGCCGATAGTTGGTCGCGGCATTTCGTTCCGTTCAAGATTGCACGAAACAAACACGTGGGCGACCGCAATGAAATCGTGAGCGCGAAATCAATCTTTGCAACGAGCGAAAGGCGGCGAGCATTCGCGGAATTCTTCGCGACACGCACGATAGCTTCGAACTTTGTTTAAATCCCGCGCCGGAAGTCGATCGTTCTGTAGCCCATAAAATACCGGCATCGTTTACGAATCGGTGAATCGCTAAAAGGAAAACTTTTCGGGGCAGGATGCCATGTGTTCATTTCCTTGTAGAAATTCCACCCTGGATCTTTCCAAGATTCCGCTTCCACATCAATCCTGCCTGGCTCGAGAATTCCTGTACAACTTCCGGGGGAATTTCAATTGGTAGTCGAACCTTATTCATGATATTCCAGAGATTATATGGTAGAAAAATGGAAAATTATCGCATAGTTTCCGAAGTAATGTTTTCAGTTACCTCAACTTTCGTCCAGTTGGTACCAACAAAGTGAGAATTTTCAACACTTTTGACACACATTGTTCAGCATAACTGTAAACCAGCTGAAATATTTTGGTATTCGAATGACCTTGTTCAACATATTATACGAGGAGTCACTGAACCGGGATTATAACTTACAAGGTTGTGATTCTACGTTAAATATTTGCAACTGTAGAATAACGTTTTCTATGTAGGTTTTCAGTTTCGATAAAAGTATAGTCCAAAGATTCTTCGGTCACCCGCCGAAAATTGAATGCCCGTGCGATTTCAAGTTACATACAAATATTACATTACAAATGGATCAATATAGAAAAATTAAGATTTGGGTTAGAGGTTACTGCAAGTGATAAGTGTCATTTTGATATGAAATTAAATTCAATAAGAAGTGTGTCGAATTTGGCTTCATTAATGCATCGGGGCATAATGCAGATTAATTACTTTTTGCAACTAATACGATACATTAATAATTATATTAAATCCAACTTTATGGCGTGCACGAGATGGACCCTTACTCAGGACTGAACAAAAAGAGCAATAAAAGAAAACAACGACGTGAGGATGTGACGTCACAGGTATTAGTAGTGCAGTCAACTATATTGATTGTCCAACAAAGTGTTTGATACTTTGCATCTTATATAGGGTAGTGTAATTGTTACTACCCTTCTGGTTAATGGTGGAGAGGTTTTAGTATATTGCTAAGTATCCAAGTTGCATATATTAATTTGTTATGATTCCAGTAAATATTATAAACTGTATGTTATCTGTTACTTTAGAATGAGCAATTATAGTTATTCTGGACTAAATGTGATGAGTCAAAATGGAGAAAAGACGATTGAAATATTTTTTGATGATAATGCAGAGCTAATATCGCATATGGGCAGTGTTAGAAAAATCATTGAAGCATTTTTTGTTTCGGATTTTTAGGTTTATATTAGTTCGATAATAAAAGTACTGATATCTTAAATTGGAGTTTTTATAACTTGGGTACTACAATAATGAAATAATTGCTTTTTGTTGATTCTACATGTACTATTCACATTTTTTGTTTAATGTCTAGTTATAAGTGTAGTTAGTAGGGTTTATAACACAAAGAAATGTGGGATGCAATACGAAAAAAATTAAGTTACAGCATTTGGATCTATTAATTACATTTTTCAAAAGATTTGAAAATACATTTTATGTTATTTCATTGGTAGGGTAATTAAACTTAGTAAATTTTAGTCAAGAATATCAATATAGAGTGCACTTAAAACGAAATATTGTTACAAATTAATTAAGAATTAAGACTATTGTCTTTGTACAAACACAAACATCTATTTATGAAAGTGGTTGTCACTTTGTTATCGAATTAAGATAAAACTTAAATACACGTGTTCTTTACACTTTTCTCTACACTTTCTGTAATTATTTATTCGGTAATATTTCTCGGTTATATTTTTAATATATTTTATAATTATAGTTAAATTTCACAGTTACTGTTTCAATTACTTATTGTACATAAATATTTTTACCTTAAAATACAGACAATGACTGTTCGTCAAAATAAATATTTTATAAGTGACATTTAATGAGCAATGTATCTATTAAGCTTTGTATTACAGTTTACAGAAGGTATTATTTTGTTGTATATTGCACTTTCGACTATCAATATGTAGAATCCACAATTTATAGATTGTATAACATCAAAATAAAAAATTCATCTCAGAGTCTAAAAACTTATAATTACAATTCATAAGTAAAAATAATTGTTAAATTATTTAGCAAATTCGTATTAAAACGTCTTAGAAAGCAATAATTATTCGTGCCACGCGTAGAACCCCCTATCCGCTTGTTACATAATTCGGCAGAGACGTGATGACTTCTGGAAGACGTATGTCATACTACACGTGCCACGATAGTCGAATATTTTAACCGTAACAATAGATCACGAAAGTTGGAACGATATTCGACGAAATCATTTGTTATACCCGTATCATTGTACGACGCAACTGGTGAACATAAGTGCGCATCAATTACTTGTTAGTAATTGGATTGTCATTCATTAGCTCCATATAAATATCTGTGAATTCGTTGGTAACTACAAGCAGTAGCCGAAACAGGAGCAAAAGCGAACATGCATACGGTAACACTATGTCTTCTCGCCATTGCTGGCGTCACGTGCGCTCTTGAAATTCCTGACATCTCTCCGCAACTTTCGACTGTGAAACCGGTAAGCCTTCACAAAACTTTTGATACATTCCCTTTTTTAAAATATAATAACGAGTGAAAGATACTTTAATATTTGTATTTCTAAAAAATTGATTCGTAATTGCAATTATAATCTATTAACTTTCTCTTCTACTTCTATTCTATCTCCATTGAATACTATTGTTTTTTAGACATTCTTTACTGGCTATGACGAATATAAATTTAATGGCACCTGCCTAAAAGGAACAACAATTAATTTTAGTACACACGAAGTTGCATCGACATCATGATCTATTTAAACTAATTCGTACTACAGTAATTGATTAGTTCTTCTAAGTGAGGAATAAAGTCATGTGGGAAATTTAATCCATTAATGAATTCCTGAGAAATCATATTATGCATTCTATTAATTATACTACTAGTTTTGCAACACATAAAGCGACTGTTTTTCAATTACTCCATAGATGTTTGTTGAAAAATTCGTTTGACAATAAATCTTACAAGGAACGTTCCAAGGAACAGCGGTCATTTCCATGAAAGAGTATATTACTAAATAAATTGAAAGAATCTGAATGTTTCTGCTGTTATAAATCGCAGCCATTTAAACAATTCAAGTATAACTATACTGACTCAGAAAATTTTCTTTATTAATAATTTTATTACCTGAACACTATCTTCTTCATATTCTCATATTTTAAAATGGTCGGTTGTGAGGCATGTTATTATTTTAGAAAACTTACCTGCATCATGTCATTAGTCATAGAGCACTTTTAGTTACTAAAATAAAGATGTCGTTCATCGTATATTATTTCGTTTCGAGATCGCAATTAGTGAACTATATGAGTTGACCAACCAAGTCTAGTAGGACGACTAATCGTAAAAGACAGTACAAAACGGTCGAAACCGAAAAGAGGCCTAGATTAGGAACACTATCTAAATGTATAAGTTTGTCTTTCAGTGCTATTCAGTATTTCTCGCTAAGCCCAAAATTACAACGACATATATCGAAGAAGGTCATCCTCGTAAATCTCGTAATTTCTTCCGCTTGAGTGATGTGTTTGCTTGGTCTGTGAGGGCCAAACTATAAGATTTGGTCATGTAATTTAAGATAGCCATACATAATTGAGGTATTAGAATACTACTAAACAAACTTCGTTTTTAACAGATCGCTGACCTTGGCTCCGAGATAAATAGAATTATAAACGGAGGCAACCAAGATAACTCAGATGAGAGGAATGACAATGACACAGCGAGGCTAGCTTCTGAATTGGGAAAACAAGTTGCCCAGGACATCGAAAACGCCATTCGAACAGGAGCATCGATTGGGACAGCTCCATTTAAATTCGGGGCTGCTTTGAGGAATAAGCTTGCCAATGACATCGCACGATGGTTGAAAAGAGTACTCAATCAGCCAAATAATTCCAGACTCGACAACACCTTGCTAAACTTAGCTACTCAGTTGACTAATAGGATCGCCCAAACCGTTGAAAACGCGGTTGAAATTAAAGGGAAAATCTTGGGACGTTTTATCGGATTGACTGCATTAACGAAGGCCAAACTTATTCAGGATGTTACAGACTGGATAACACAGACTGTTCAACCGGCTATCCCAGATGTTTATCTGCAGCTAGGTCCGTTGATCTGTTATAACGGATCATGTGCTTTCCAGAGAACTACTACTGCGCCTTCAAGGTCAACATCCTCAACCACGACAACTCAATCTTCTACCAATCCTTCAACATCGGGTAAACTATGTACCACTTCTTCGCCTCGATCAAATACCGCTTCTTCGCCTAGAATTAGCACCGCTT
>NW_015374163.1:292068-293404 GCF_001272555.1 Dufourea novaeangliae | reverse complement strand
TCGCCTCTTACGACAGGCAGGGAATACCGTGACCGTATTCTATTCCCCGGTCCACAGGGATGAGCGGCTTGAATACCTAACGCAACCTACCATATCAGCCTCCCAGGTCTCTCACTATGACCGGCCTCCCAGCTACCCATTCTCCCTCTACCGGCCTCTCGGTTTCCCGCCAATTCTTCAAATGTTTAGATTATTATAATCCCCCAAATATGAGAACCAGTGCAATAATCCAGGTAAGTTTTATTTATTTATATTTATATTAACTCTATATATCCTTTGTTTGTGTGTAGCACATTTATTTAATAGAATCTATCACCTTTTTGGAAATTTTGTTTTACATATATTTTTGTTTATAAATTTCATATATTTATTAGTAATGCCACGGCGATGCTGTGTTCCCAATGGTAAGGGAAATTATAATAGTACTTTAAAAGATAGTAATTATATATCAACATTTTTATTCCCCAAAGATGAGGAATTGCGGTAAAAATAGATGGCTGCTATTCCTCGTAAAAATTAGACACCAACAGAATATACTGCTGTTTGCAGTCTGCATTTTGCAGAAAGTGCTATTCAAAGGTACCAAGGTATTCTATCACCCAATGGTGTACTGGAGAATATTTTGTTGAGATGTCCAAGACTTATAGCGAATCCAGTACAATCCATTTCCCTCAATTTCCCTCCTTACTTTGTAAAACATGTGCTACCACCAAGAAAAGATCCTGTAAAGCGAGATCAAGAAAACATTGAAAGGAATGAAAATTTAGTCTAAGAATTTACTAATTCAGGTTTAACTAGTAATTTCTCGGATTTAATAAATAATAGTGAAGAAAAGCTTGTACTTTCAAGCTGTCGGACTATTAAAATAACAAATTCAAAAATTTATTTTTGTATGCTCGCATGTAATAATAATTCTGACTTTTTGATTCTAAATACACAGATTGTGATTAGTGATGTTTCGAAACGGGCGGATTGCCGCAAATTTCGATTGAAAATCGCTGGAATCGCTCAGCGCTGAGCGTGGAGGTGGAAGGAGGACTCTTGTTCGAGTCCAGAAAAACACACGCGAAATTATGAGAATTGACCGAACACTTGGAACGTTTATTGGACGATATACAACAATTAAGACGGAACGATAACGCGATGCGCGTTCGATAGAATTTGTTGGCTGGTTGCAACAAAGAGAAATGTGTTATAATGACGCGAGGCACGTGCGGTTTTTCGCGTGAGAACCGTACCGGTATTCTTCCAGTTCTGCTGGGTTATCGGCGCAGGACAACACGCGAGCACCGAGAGTCCTTTTTTGCACACCTCGGTGATTTGCGGTTAGACATCG
>NW_015374163.1:252836-288932 GCF_001272555.1 Dufourea novaeangliae | reverse complement strand
TGATTGGTTTCGCCGAATTCGCGTGATATTTCGTGGAACGAGCAGCGCGACGGAATCTCGCGAGACCTCGTCCATACTCGGGAAACCTCGGCCGCGCGACGGTGCGCGAGCGCGTTGATTGAATTCCAAACAAGTGACAACATGAAATTACAAGTTTTTCAAGAAAGCAATGAAGTTTCATTCAATGATTTAAAGTGGGTAGGGTAAGTGTGAGTATTACTGCGGACTTTTAGGATAGGTTAACTTTAGAGTGCTTGATAAAGCGTTCAAATGAATGGAAGTCCCTCTTTCTGGTTTTTAATGAAAGTTGGATGATATTAATTCCATAAAAAAATGAGAACGGGGTACCTAATAGACGGATATAATAGAAATGAAAGAAATTAAAACCACATCTCATTGCAGGAATTACTGCGGACATGCATGCATTACTGTATGCCAGTTTATAATATTATATCAAGCTTTTTTACAATATGAACAATACAAAAAATAATAATAACTTTTCAAAACTTTTTTATGGTTTTTTTTTCAATAACGTTAATTTTATAGCTTTATTTTTTTCTTCGATTTCTGCTACTTTTTTTTGTTGTCTAAATAATTTTTCCGTTTCTTTTTCAACCTTCTTTTGTTCTTTTAAAAATTGTTCTTCTTTCTCCTTTCTAATGTTCTCCTTTTCCATTTTCATTTTAATTTGCTTTTCTTTTTTTATTTCCTTTTTCATTGTTGCCTCTTCAATTTTGATCAGTTTTTCATTTTGTTTGGTCTGTACGATTTGTTGCCACTGAGCCCCAGAGATGACAGACGGAGTTTTGACTCTATTACTTACACGTTTTTGTTTGTGTTTTAGTATACTGTCATCTGGCCAATATAAGAATTTTTGTACTAATTCAGTTGGTAACTCTTGATTGTTCAAATTCGTTATATTATCCAAGGGATTCTTTGTTAATAATTTGTCAGTAGATTCACTCTCTTCCTTAAAAGATTCCTTGCCTGATGCCTCGTCATTTTTCAGATCAAGTGGTTCTGCAGAAACATAAGTAATTTTAGTGCATGCAGCAGATTTCTCAATTCCTTCTGATGACACAACATTATTTAAAATCTCTTCATTTAAAACATTTTCACCTAAATCTAATTCTAAAACAACACAGTCTTCATTTATTTCACAATTATTATTTGTTGATTCAATCTGAAAAAACATCTGATTACAAAGTATCAATTTCTGTACACAACATTTATGTACAAAATTCAATAATTTAAATATACATATAATAAAATTAATTTATTATTTCTGTTAATAATTAATTATTTGTTTACTTTTCGATTATTAAGTACATCTAGTGAGTTATCAACAGGATGTGGTAACTTATACCATATGTTAAAAAGCCCCTTATCTTCTTCCATTCCTCCCCAGACTGGGCTTGTATTTAACTGAAATAATTCTATTTGGCTTTTAGTTAAAAAACTTTCAAACACTTTTAAAGATTTGATTTGTACAGTTCTATCATCATTTGTTGGAGCTTCAGAGTCACTTTTCAATTCTGGAGGTAAATGTTCAATACGTCTTATGACCTTAGTGAAATCTATTGCATTGACATTAAAAGGATATAGTCCACATTTCTTAAATCCATTTTGCAAAATCTGTTGAATGTTCATGGATTCCAAAGTTCTCTTTAGTAAAGGAGCAAATTGATATTTGTGTATGCCAACACTTAATGCCCCTTCACAAAATGCTTGGCAAGTCTTGAGCCAATGTGCTTAGAACTTAGAGTTCGAAAAAGAGACACATCTTTGGGTTGTATAACGTGTGTAGCATTTGGATGCAAGGCTACAAGTACTATGTTATGCTCTGAGCAGAATCTACTTAAATCTAATGTCATGTACGAATAATGAGCATCAATAAATAAAATTACTGGACGTTTTATTTTATTTTCTGTCAACCAAGGCTCAAAATGTTTGCTATATATTCATAAAAATTCTGTGACATCATCCAACCATTTTCAGAAAACCCAAATGCAAATTCAGGAGGTGCCATTTCTAAAGTATTACCTGGTAAAGATTTTCCAGCAAAAAGTATAAATGGCGGAGCAAGATTACCAGCAGCATTGGCTGTGACTAATACAGTTATGGTTGCTTTTTCGTTATTATTAACTATGTTATAAACATTTTTGCAACCTTTTGGTGCAAGCACTGAAGAAGACACTGGATTTAGAGAAACTCCTATAAATAATACATATTCTTTTTATAAAGCAATAAGCCAACATTAAATAAATTGTACTCTTTAATACCTGTCTCATCACAGTTAAAAACTTTATTTGGTTCAATCGACATTAGGATATCTTCCTTAATAAAATATTCAGAAATTTCTTGAAACCAATGACACAAACTGTATTCTGACACTTTTGCTCTATTTGAAGAAATATTCTCAGAAATTCTTTTAACAATTTCTGGATGTCGTTTAAAAATCCATTGTACCAGTTTCTACCTGGTGTATTGTTAATAAATGGATTCTTTTTTTTCAAATTATCACAAATCACTCGAACACTTTCTAGTAATTGAGCCTTTGTTACAGGAAATCCTTTTTCCCAACAGTGAAAAATCCAAGTAACTAGCTCCTTTTCTTCTGCCACGGTAAAAACAGGTGCAGGCGCAGGTTTTTTATCAGCATAAGTGCCTAATTTTTTCGCCCTGAGTATGCTTTCTGGTATATTATATATACGAGAAACTTCGGAAACTCGTTTACCATTTCGTATTTCTTGGAGAGCGGCAACCAGATGCTCTTTTAAATAACAAAATCTTTTACTTTTTGTTTTCTTATTCTTTGAATTTTCTTTCCCACATTTCCTTTCCATCTTTATAGGTAGAGTTGCAACTGTACCTATGTGTACCTAACTCACGCATTGCCGCACTGATTCGGTACCTACCGAAAATAGATCAGATTAAGCAGTCACCTGTCCGCAGTAATAAACACACCTGTTGTAAAGCACTGAACCTAATACTGCAGTGAGAAAAAAAAATAAAAAATAAACTGTAGATAATGTATTGTTTTTCTGGAAAAATAAATCTTATTCTATGGAGTAATAACGCTACATTACATGCATTACTGTTGACAACAAAAATATAAACGTTTTTTAAGTAGACGTTCAGAACCGAGGATTGGGAAATCGATCAAAGTTTTGTCTTGTCGAATTTCAAACCACGATAAAAGAATCAATAACAATTTTGCAGTATATATTTACTAATAATTATTTGTAATAAAGTTTAAAATAATTTTATCATTAATCTTCAAGAGCTTATGTACTTTCCAACATTAAATATTATTTGTTTTATAAATATCCGTAGTAATTGGGACATCCGCAGTAATACCCACACTTACCCTACTGCCTATTGATAAGAAATTATCTAGGTGGTCTCAGCTTGAAAATTTATTAAGTAGATATAAAGTATTACAGAGTCCAAATTCTACCACTGATATATGTCTTATTGAAAAACATCTTGAAAAATCTCTAGAAGAACTTAATAAGGCATATATTATTGCAGAATTAATTGAATTTACTTATACCAAAAATCATGAAATAGTAATAGATCAAATAAGGCAAATAAAAAATAAAAAAAATAGATATAGCTCTTGCACCATTATTATGGCTTTTTCGTTATATAGCCAATCGTTGGCTGCATACAATTGCTTGTCCAATTAGGTTGTAGATGATTCCATTAAAATTTACATATCTGGTTAGGGTCCCATTCTGTTGCTAAAAAATTAAATTGCAATATATGTCGATTATTAATTGTGGAGGATAAAGGTAAAACTGTAGGCGATGTATATTTTGATCACTTACAAAGAGGGGGCCTTTTGGTTCCCACTGAAGAAGTGATAACCTCATTTATTCATATGTATGAAATATTGGAAGCCATAATAAATGACGGCAATTTGGAATCTCAATTTTTGCAATCTGAAAATCATAAACATATTTTATGTAAATTAACATATATTAGTATTCAATCAGATATACACTATTTAGCATTTTCAGATACATGCATTTCTGGTCAAAGTTACCACAGTATTTTGTATAAATTATTGTCCATTTTTTCGAATATTTTATTAAATGATTATGTGAAAACTGTAAATAATAAACTGTTCTCTAACACGAGTTCATAATTAACTGTATAATTGTTCCTTCCAATAGCGAATTATCCTAACCTGTTTTCCATATGTCCCTTAACCTGTTTGGCATCGTACAAATAATTTTGTCTATTTCAGATTTCTAGTAACTTATACATACCTTTATCAATTTTTAAATGCTTCAATTTGGTTCAAAGATGGTTTTATCATGCTTCACTCTTATATTGTCTTGAAACCACTGTAAATATTTCAAATATAATACATCACAACACCAAACTATTCAGTGTCCACAAAATATATACCACATTTATAAATATTAGTATTCTTCTATATTACTTCTACTTACTATAGTTATGATATTTATGTATTCCTTATGCATAATTAATAAAAAATACATTTATAAAAAATAACGTTAAAACTAACACTGAGGACAAAACTCTACTATTGAAAATAGGACTCCCGAATCCTCCATGAGCGGTGTTGCCACGTTGTTCAGCACAGCCAGTACTAGAGTCAGCTGTGACGTAACATGGAAGACGCCGGTTGGCATAGTGGGAAACGATGGTACGTCGGAGTAGGAGAGTGGTGGGGGTAAACAGTACACGTTCTAACATCACTGGCATGTAATGCCTTCACAGCCGTAGGAGAATCCCCCACCAACAGCCCCATTAGAAAGAGAAGTTCGTGACTCCATGGATTATCCTCTCACTCTACTGACAACCTCATCACTACCATAAGACCGCGCAGTCTATTATATATGCTATGGAATAGGCGCATGCGCCACAGAGAATGTATACGACCGCGACTGAACCCATGGACATAGGAATTAGAAGACGGAGCGCAAGGTCCCATTCCTAGGTCCATGACTGGGTGGAAAGATTGTAGTGCCCTCACTTCGTGGCAAAGTTCGAAAGTACACCTTGTTTCTTTAAGGGATGACCCCCACCACGGGAGTTTCCGGACCTGTGTACACGACCGTGGTCGTGCTGGTGCGCAGGCGTACTCAACGTGGTGGGAGAGCGAATTCGTGCGCCCGAAAGTACGTATGAAGGGGAACTGCCTCGCGTGGCAATATGTTCAGTGGCAATATAGTCAGAGTATATATGCTTGTATTATACTATACGTATTTTACGTACCCACCACTGGTTGCCACGAATTTTTATAGAGATAGAGGGGTCTTGTCTCGCGTAGACTAGAGATACTGTAAAGGTGCGTATGATTGTTGCATACCCTCGTATTACATGACCACTGTGTATCAACGTGAACGAGCAAGCGTTGCGTATGAAAATATATCGTATGGTGATACGATCATAATGATACGCAACGATGTACGATATGAGGATACGTAACCAATGGATACGCACTTTAACAGAGACTGCACTTGAGACAGCCAGTTTTGATTGATTCGCTATATCTTTGCTATTCCTACTGATTTTTAAATCTATGGACTATTTTAATTGTAACACAATTTAAAAAAAGTAAATGTTTGAAAGTTAGTATAAATGAATTTTTGTCACATAATTCTAATTTTTTATAATATCTATTTATCTTAAATACAAAATTGGATAGTAATGAACATAATTTATTATTTTATATAATCACAGTATTAACTTACTAACGTATATTTCATATACCTATTAGGCTTGTATTATTTATTTACAATAATTAAATTAAATAACATAAATTAAGTGGCATAAATAAAATAAAATGAAAAATGAAAGAAAAACAACACTTTTTATTTATAATTATGATTGTGGAATACAATTTTATTATTTGTTTTCAATAATTAATATCTTATACTTATTGACATTAATTTTCTATTATAAATGTACTTTCTACTGCAATATAAAGTAAAGGAAAATATTAATAAGATCACAATTATATAAAAATGACATAAATGAACTTCAGAATGACGTCAATTTAACATCTCGTTTCCATCATTTTGATATCATAGTACTCTTCTGTTTTGCTTAGGATAAGTTGCTTTATTAACAAAAATTTTTTACACTGTTTTATTGATTTATTTAAAAGCATTATGCATGGCCATTGATTTACTGCCATATACCTTATGTGGAAAAGTTTTCTTTTTTTATTGAAAATTCTTAATCTAAAGAGTATAAACATTTTCATAACTATTTGCAATAAACTGTGACAAATTAGCACATGTCTTCCATATATGTTTTTAAAATAAATTAAAGTATTGTCATTTCTTACGTATAGTAATATCCTTTTCACTTTGATCATTATTTAAATATATTTCGATGTCTATAATATAATAAAAATGTACATCATTTTGTTCGAAAGAGTCCAGAGAATTCTCTCGTGTAAAAAACAACTGAATAACTATTACTATAAATACACAACACATTTCTAAAGTTGAAAAATTGATTTTTTCAATAACTCGACTCGCTGGATAATACTGATTTGCAGATTCGTATTCAGCTCATAAAGATCTATCAAAAACGCCTATTGAAAATTATGAGGTTTTTTAAATGTTGTAAAGTGTTATTTATTGACCACCGTAACACACATCACTGAAGTTGTTTTACTATTATCCGTAACTTTCGTTATGAAAAACAATTCGTCTTTCGTTTAGAAAATTGAAAATGACCTTGAATTTTACGGAAAATACTAGTGATAAGAAGAAAACGAACAATTCATTGTGTGGTCCCGTTCGTACCATGCAGATTTCATTTGTAAGAATTCTCAACCAAGTTATTTCTTTGGGAGTTGTTATAGTAGTTCCACTTAAGTCACTGAATAATTGCAGTTACAGTATCTTCTAAATTAATGGTTTTTTCATATACAGAGGTACATACTTTTCTATACAGAATTATGTGTTGGATGAACTAACGAGATAAAAAATATATAATTTGACTTGAAAAAACAAACTTGACCTTTATGTCTTCCACGTATTCACTTACAAAAAAAATTAATCATTTCGAATTATGTTCCCCTCGAAACAATGCAACTTTTATCTGAAACATTTTCCACTAAAATCATTACTTACGCAGTAATCGAAGTGGTTCCAGCTAATGTCGACGAATTAGATAATGTGGCGTCGTAAAATTAAACGTTTAGTAGGGTCGCCTATTCGTGTAACCGCACCAAGAGCTGCACGCGCTCGCACGTACACGGTTATACAGGGTGAATCTCGCACTGCTAGGGTGGAAGGTGTCGCCTGCTTTGTCGTTGAACAGCCTATGTGTGTGACGCAGACAGAGGAAGGACTGACATTAGCGTCATCTCCACAACTGGAGCGATCCCCACTGGAACCAGTCAAACAAGCAGTGTAACACGCCAGAGACTTCTCTTCCACAAAGTGGCAATCAACCTGGAGGCTTTTATGCGCAGTTAAGGCGACTTTACTATATGGGATAGCTGACGTGTGAGTCGGTAGTACGCTGACCCATTCATATAAGGGTGTTATAAAATTTTGGAGGACCCGGAAATGGGAGACTCGTGAGGTCATGTCAAACAAGTTTTTTCTTAACAACAATATTATCTGAGGCTTTGTTAACGAGATATTAACGAAAAACCCTGACCAATCAGAGCGCGAGTCTGCCGACCGAGTTCTCGCGGTAACGTTGGTACGCGCTGAGATTGGTATTTTTGTTACACCCTGTATAGAAAGGAAGATAAGATGTGTATAATCAGTGTTGGGAAAAATTCGATTTATCTATTAAATAATAAATAATAAATAATAAATAATAAATAATAAATAATAAATAAAAATAGAATTTTATTTGTAAATAAAAATTAATTTTTTATATATATGTTTCATTTATTTATTAATTCAGGAATATAGAAACATGCTGACCGGGGACACAGCCGAGTGATTGCTGCCAATATGATTGGTTATTACTCTGAAGTCGCAAGGATGCACAAGTTCAACTTTTGCACTTAAATTCCTTATAATTAGACTGCAGATTTTATGCATTCATAGCATATATAGGTCTGTAAAATACAGTATAAAACAAAACTTTTATCAAATGCAATCAGTTTTTTAGTTTATTTCAAACCTAATATGACACTTAAGGAAAGAAACAAATTCCTACATTTGCTCTTCTCTGTATGAATTTCTTTAGAAAATACCATTTTTCATAAAAATCCGCAGTCTACTTATAGTTTATACCATAGGCCAGAGGTGACCAACAGCCGGCTCGTGAACCACTCTGCCCCACTCCCCTACCGGCCTGCTCTGTTCTGTCGTAGGGGAATGTTCTCCCTCCATACCTACCGCGCA
Source organism: Dufourea novaeangliae (assembly GCF_001272555.1). Taxonomy (NCBI): domain Eukaryota; kingdom Metazoa; phylum Arthropoda; class Insecta; order Hymenoptera; family Halictidae; genus Dufourea; species Dufourea novaeangliae. The sequence goes on along the minus strand of NW_015374163.1, from coordinate 280,569 downwards.
TGATTAAACTCGTCGCGTGGGACAGCACAGAGGCTAGAGTAGAGGCGTCCAAAATCGAACCAGAATGATTTGGTCGGTTGGGGAGGTGAAAACAGCGCCGAATTAAGGCGCACGCTTTAGGGGGCCCTGTTCTGAAACTTCCATTTCCTTGTGATTAAATGTTATTTAAGTTAATTTAAAATAAACTTTAATATTTGAAGATTTATATATTTTATTGTGCTGTATTACACCCCCCCCCCTCTCTCCCCATCACGCTATTCAACCAAAGGGGCTCCTAAAACTTGATAGCCCTGGGCCACAAAAAATCTTACCGGGTCTGGGTAAAACCGCAATATTCGGTGGTGGGAACGCCACGGCTCATTCTGGTTCGAGTTGGTCGCCCCTGGGCTAAAGAGTGCATGTGGAATGTGGATGCTCCAACCGTAGCATGCCGTATGCCGGTCCTCGATCACTAGGTAGCACAATTGAGTAGTGGGGGAACGGACTGAGTGATGATAAGGATCACCTCGTCCTTACCAATGATATGTTGGCCAGGTCTGTCATAGACTATCGAATCATGTTAGTTTCAAGGATTCGCATCGATTCCAAAAAATGTAACATATAATTATTTCTGTTATTTATAACTATTTATATATTTTAATAACACGAAATGACTGCATCACTTCATTATGTAGATAAATAAAAAATTTGTCCATATCTGAAGTGTGAATTTATAGAAACTATTGACTTCTTACTCTCCACACGCTAAATACCCTTTTTTCTCATAAAATCGCTGGCGCAATTTTTTTCAATTTTTATGCTGTAATTATTCTCAATTATTATAAACAAATCAGACAGTACTATTAAACAAAATATAAAATTATTTTATCGACATTTCCTCCCCCTATTAAGTTTAACTTTACTGCAATAAAGAGTTTAGCCCAAAATGAGATTCTGCGACCCGAAAAACCCCCCGAATGACGATTTTTGTAATGATAAACAGTGAAATGTAAACGTAAAGATTTTTCATCGCATTCCCTGCGATTCATACAATATGCGTTGTGCGATGAGAAAGTATGCGTTCTAATCCTTACTAACTTTTGGTCAATCTGAACTAGATCGGCACTTATTCACGCGTATGAAGCTGATCAATTAAAAAATTAGTTTTTCAGCTTGACATTCAAAGTATTTCTATAAAACACGTGCGAACCTAGATGCGACTACACCCATCGGTAACCGAGTTGAGCTGTTCGAGTTTGCTCGAACGAAATGATACTTCGAGCTCGTTCGAGCTACTTGAACGAACTCGGGTGACAGGTTTATGATGTCAGCGGAGACACGAGGCTCTGGCACGCAAAGCCTCGGCGCGTAGAGATGTTATCTAGCCGCCGGCAACCGACCCTCGGGTTACAATGTAACACACAAAACGAATCACCCATGAATAAAAATTTAAACGTTTACTCCTTTCAGTGTACTTTCTTAAAAATTTTACGTATAAATGTACGAGATTCTCTTGATGAAAATAAGTCCAAACCCGACATAAATCGGATTATATTTAATAACATAGAATTCGTATCGCGACATTAAGGGAAAGGTGGGATAATTGATCAGTTTTGCCTTTTCGATAAGTAAAAATAATTGTTTATTATATATATATCCCATCATTTGCTTACAGATTCTTAATATTCTTGCAGTATTCTAACTTGCAAATATTCGTAGTACTTCATAGCAGCAGTTATTACTTTCGAACAAAACTCCAATTTAGCCATTTAATTTCCCGTATTTCTTGTCCGTTTGACTTCAATTGTGTACCTTTTTAATCTTTTCGACACCCTTATACAATAAACGAAGGTTCCAACATTTGGTCGGCAGCCGGTCCTGCTCGCGCAGTACCACCGAGGCGAAGAACAATATCGTCATAAACTTGTATCGTTGGGAGGCTTCCGCAACCTTGCCGCGGTTATAACATCCTTACATCTTTTTTACAATACCATTCATTTAAAAAATTAAATATGTGACACCAAACTAATATAGAATAAAGACTAATAAAGAAAATATAATAGAGTTAAATATGAAAATAGCGCTGCACCAATGTGCTGTCAATAGTGGAGTAAATACTTTAGAATATAGAGAATACAGTATTGTTTAATCGCTTCTGTTAATTTAACTCTTTTCATGTATATACTGTTTTGTTAAATACAAAGATATTTCATATCAGATTATGTACTCACTTGCTCACTCACTTGCTCAACTGCTCAGAATTCGGAACCCCCGGGCGAGCAATTAACGGGTACAAACATCATTCCCACCACTCGTGAATATCGATCGAGCCTCCGCTGTTGACGTTGGGCTGTGGTCATAGGGGCACCGATTTCGGACGATTCGCCCGACGCCCGACGCCCGACGTCGGTTGAACGTTTCAACATATCGGGAAGCAGTGCGTGGTCGCGCAGTAACCAATCAAATCGGCCGACGTCTGACGAAAACAGTCTGACCAGTCTGACGACCAATGTGGTGCCACTGTGACCACGGCCTTGGTATGCTGCCGGAACAGAAAAGGACAGCGAGCGAATGAGAGAGGGGGACTGAGCGTCGACTCGAGCCCAGTGATGCCAGAATCGTGGATCTTGGTTCCCCCACTATGACCTACCGGCGTCTCCCACTTTACTTCCACCGTTCTGACACACAAGCATACTCTAGCCCTGTCCGTGAGCTCTGCCCCACTACGCCCTACTCGGTGACTCCCCACACAAACGTTTCCTACCTCTGTCCGTGTGCTCTCTGCTTCGGCAGACTTCGGCTGTTCTCGGCAACAATCCTACGTACGTCACATATTTACGACGCGACGGCCGAGCGGGCCAAAATCCCAAGCAACCTAACGCCGAGAAACGCATGATTCTCTCACGCGCTCATGATGAAAACCCTGTCCGAAACCCCGTTCGTATCCTGATGCGACGGTTTTAGTTTTTATTTTTAATTATTGTATAATTTCATTTTGTAATATGTCAGTAAAATGAAAGCTTTTAAGACGGAAGAGGCAAACCTGTTCCTTACAAGAATTTAAAAATTATTTGAGAGCTATAAATATATTTTTATAAATGAGGAAAATGTAAAGTAACATAACAAGTTCTAATATTAATTATATGTTTATTAAATAAAGAAAAAATCTTAGAAAAATTGCTCTCATTGATTGCATTTTCATTTTCAATTGTACTTCAGAGTCACATGTACATAAGTAGGTATCCAAAGAGCCGCATTTGGCTCGCGAGCCGCAGTTTCCAACCCCTGTCTCGTCTGTCCGTGAGCTCTGCCCCCACTACGTCCTATTCAGCGACTCCCCAACACAAGTGTTTTCTACCTCTGTCCGTTTGCGCTCTGCTTCGGGTGTTCTCAACGAAAGTCCTACGTCACACGTTTACGACGCGACGGGCGAGTGGCCCAAGTTAGGTCAAAAATCCCAAATCCCAAGCAATCTAAACGCCGAAAGTCGAGAGCAGCTTGAATTCTCTAACGCGTTCATGATGAAGACCCCGTCCAAAACCCCGTTGGGATCCCGATGCGACGGTTTTACTTTTTATTTTTAATTATTGTGTAATTTTAATTTGTAATTTGCCAGTAAAATAGAAGGTTCAAAAATATTAATTGAAGAAGCATTTTAAAAAACTGGGAGATGTATTTTTTCCTATTTAATATTTAAATTTTATATTACAGAAATACATATTCTCTTATATATACTATACACAAATTATTCTTACAATTCGATGTTACCTTCATTCTAACTATTGCAGTACATATGAAAACATTGGAAGAAAAATCCACCACATTAATATGTTACGTACAGTAAAATGAAAGCTTGGAAGATATTAATTTGAGAAACGCTTCATTGTCATATTCGGTAGTAGTACTATTATTCCAATTGCGGTTTAAACTATGTGCATACTTCTTTTCAGATACAGAAAAGTAAAGGACCGACGCCGAGAGCAGCATGATTCTCTCACACGCTCGTTCATGATGAAGAGCCTGTTCGTATCTCGATGCGACCGTTTTAGTTCTTATTTTTAATTATTGTATAATTTCACTTTGTAATATGTCAGTAAAATAACAGCTTCGAAGATATTAATTTGAGAAGCATTTTCAAAATTCGATTTTTGTATTAATGATATATTTCGCGTTTCTGAGAATCGTTGCAGTAAGTCCACGCACATGTGATGTTAGTAGTCCTTTACTTTTCTATGTCTGAAAAGAAGTATACACATAGTGTGAACCGCAATTGGAATAATAGTACTACTACTGAATATGACCATGAAGCGCGTATATGAGCAGATACTTAGGGTGAGACGTATCTGATCGAAACGCTTGAAACACAGGCAGCCTATCGTAAATGGAAGCAATAATGAGACTGCACGGTGGCTGATTGTAAGACGTAATTTGGAAATGTCTTTATTACCGGAAAGTAGGACGGTATTGAATTCTTAGAAACTATTTTAACGTAAAGGGACTTTGAATTAGGTGCAATTATACGCACGCCGAATATTGTCCGAGTATTTCAAAAGGGGTTGTTAGGAATTTCGCAGATTTTGAAAGAAGCATTTTAGCCGCCCAAAGAAATTAATATATGGTGAATAAAGAAAGTCCATATTGAGGACGGAACACTTGCGACATTATTTAGAGAACAAGAAGAAAAGACGATGTGTTGTATTTCCATGCATATTTTTCATGCTCACCGACATCAAATCTAACAAAATGCATATGCGTGGACCAGCTTAACAAAAAAATCTAATTTTGAAAATGCTTCTCAAATTAATATCTTCCAACCTTTTATTTTATTGTACGTAACATATTAATCTAATGGATTTTTCGTGCAATGTTTTCATATGTATGTACTGCAATGGTTAGAATAAAGGTAACATCTAATTGTAAGAATAATTTGTGTATATATAAGAGAATGTGTATTTATGTAATATAAAATTTAAATATTAAACAGGAAGAAATACATCTCCCAGTTTTTTAAAATGCTTCTTAAATCAATATTTTCGAAGTTTTTATTTTACTGAGATATTACAAAATGAAATTACACAATAATTAAAAATAAAATGCAAAACCGCCGCATCGGGATTCGAACGGGGTTTCGGACGTTTTATAGTATCTTCTACGCATGTCTGCTATGAGCGGCAACGTCGCTTGTTTTCAAAACATATAATAAAAATATGAGGTCTCCCAAAAAGATGAAACAATCTGCAACATCCATACATATTCCTTATGCAAATATAAATTGAAAAGTCCTTTACCATTTTGTAACCTGAAACTCCATTTCCAAGATATTAGCAGTTAAACGAACTCCAATCAGCTGAGCGATTGGCGACTCATACACACAGGACCCAGTCAAGAAGCAGAGGACAGTGACTAGGGCCGTGCGCTTGACTGTGTCTACGTGTGCGTATGAGATCATTTAACGGCTAGTATTTCAGAAATGGAACTTCAGATTACAAAAGGGTAAAGAATTTTTCGATTTGTATTTGCATAATGAATATGTATGGATGTTGCGGATTGTTCCATCTGTTTGGGAGACCTCATATTTTTATTATGTGTTTTGAATACAAGCGACGTTGCCGCTCATAGCAGATATTCGTAGAAGATACTATCAAACGCATTGGAACCTAAGTTTACATACTTTCATCTTAATTTTTTGTTTTATTCGATTGTTAACATATCTTTTTTCCATACCATCATAATTCCAGTAAAAAACTCTATAACTAGTTAATTTTTTACGAAAATCCCATTTTTTGGGATGAAATAAGAAATGATTAACTTCTCAGTATCAACTACAGTTCCATAAGGCTCGTGTTAGAAAGAAATTTTTATAACATTTCTTTTTCAAGAATTTTGTCTTTGACCTTGCGATTTTTTGATAACAATCGAAAGTTGAAGCTTTTAACCAGTTAACTGCGTTCGACGTGTATACACGTCAATCCAAATCTCTATTGCGGTACAGTTGACATGTATACTCGTCGTGTAAAATAAAAAATTACCGTTGACTATAAAGACTCGAAATTTCAATAAAATGTAATATGAATAGTATTTGGCGGTATGTTTCCTTTCTATTACCAATACAACTGCTATGCATTTTATGGCAGCGTTCTACGTATTGCCACCGTGAAGGGAGGCTCATTATTATAAAAAATTAAATTCAACCGTAATAAACCATACCCACCTAATTTGGGCGGTGTGGACAAACGTGACGGAATAATTGCATCGTATACACTTGCGAGGAAAAGGATGAAGAAGTATTCTAAGAAAATATTTCTCCACCTCATAGATGCTATGTGTTTGAACTCATACATATTATATAAAAAAAAATAACGGAAAATTAAGTCGACTAAATTTTTTGTTCAAATGTGTTGAGCAAATTGTTGATGAATATGCAATGCAGCAAACACAAATTTCGATAATTGGTCGACCAACTACAGCTGCAAACCCTACACGTCTCATTGGAAAACATTTCCCCAACTTTATACCAGCTACACCATCAAAAGCAAATCCACTTCGAAGATGTGCCGTCTGCGCAAGAAATGGAATCCGTAAGGAGTCACGATATTGGTGTATGACCTGCAAAATGCCACTTTGTGTGCTACCTTGCTTTAAAAAATACCACACTGCAATCAATTAAATTTCTTAAAATTATTTATTTTCTTTAATTTTTCTTGTTTATGAATTTTATTTTTTGACAATTTTTAAGTTTTTAATAAGATTAACCTTCTCAAGAGTGAATTGTTAATTTTTTATCAAATAAAAATGTAATCCTTCCTCGTTTTTCGTAAAATTTATAATAGGGCCATTTGCCCTGCGTTCGATGAGTATACTCGTCATTGCTTGATTTTAATTCCGCACTCTGTGAGGGATTTTTAAAACTACACTCCGCAGTTAAAGGGTTAAGAATGTACTATTAAATTTTCAACTGAATTTATGATTATTAAAAATTTGCGGAAGCCACCTTAATGCGAGTAAAAACTCAGTTAATGTGAGATTCGCGAGATTTCTTTCATTTGGTACAACTGCTGAAATAATTAATCTTTTGTTTTAACGGGTATTAAACTTCATATTTTTCGTAGAGACGATTTGTAAACCGTCTCTGAACTTCTTCTGTTAGATAGCCACGACGCGACGTGTTAAGCTACTTAACGTATTCTGCGTACTACGTTCTACATATTTAACGTTCTATGCGCATTCTTTTTTTAATTACAATTTAATAAAATACGTATGAGAAGGTATATTTAACCTGTTAACCGGGGATGACAACTTTCTTCGTCATGGAAATTTTTAATGGTGCGCATTACGTTTTACGTCGTACTTACCCATTAAAACCTAGCGTGGTCATATGAGAAAATATATATAAAATATATATGGGCCATATGAGCTCATTGTGAAATGAGTTGAACAAAAGTTAATTTCCCGGTTAACAGGTTAAACATTTTTATTGTATACTTTCTTTAAATTAGAATCAATTCCTTTATTTGAAGTATTCGAATAATTCGAAGTCGAATAACACGATCAATTTTTGGGATTTATTGCTCGCACTAATTAAGTCCTACCTGTATATAAGTGCTATGTCTTGAATAACACGTTTTTCAGTAACACAGAACAATTCATCGTGTTATCGTAGGCTTACCTGTACTACTTTCAGGTACGAAATCCTAAACGAATTCTTGTTTGTCATTCTTTCTTGTCTGCTGCTCCGTTAAAAATGATGTAAAACTAAAACCGTTGATACTATTCGTAAAACCTAATCAATAAAAGAGCCAGGAATTGGAAAGCAGGAAGGAAAAAGTCATTGAATACAAAGTTCATTATTTCGTAATAATAAAATGTATTATAAATAGATAGTGTATTGTTGGCAATACTTATCAAACTAAAATTTTTTCATTCGTGGTACATGAGACTTGCGTAGATGTATGTTCTTTCGGTAAACATAGCTCGCCGCGAAAACGACGAGTTTCATCCGAGCTGCAAGGCGAGCGACCGTAAAAGATGGAAGAGCAAAACAGGATCCATAATCGAACAAAAATTACCTTTCCGCCACGCACAGAAAATTCTAAAATAATTCCTTCTTTCCATACGGTCGGACGAACGCACCGCCCCGCGGCAGCCATTTATATTTTTCATCAAGGCTCGCCGGTCTTCTAATTAACGAAACTGTATATGCATTTATCACCTTTGTGGTCCCATTTTGGATTAAACCGAAGTCGTTCAAACCTGTGCCACCGATGCACGATCTACCCACTATGTCGCCGTGAAATCTCCGCGAACGATACCATTCGGCCTTCCGGCGCAGTCCAAAGAGTTGACACCGTTAAAATCGTTTAGTCCTAAAAAAGATATTGTCAGCCGGAAGGAAAACGAAAACTGAATTAATAAAGACAAAAAAGAATTTTCATCGAATTTTCAATCGACCGTTTCGGCGTTGATTTCACAAAACGTAGGAAAAGACACATGGAGACTTCATCGTGATCTCGTGACACGGGGTCTGGGTCCGAACGACTTCTGTCAGCCTATCAATTGGCTCCCAAATCGCTGCATCGCATTTCGTTTTCTTAATACGTATCACTGCTACTCACTCACTCTCTCTCACTCTGTCTCACTCTCTCTCTCTCTCTCTCTCTCTCTGTCTCTCTCTCTCTCTCTCTCTCTCTCTCCCTCTCTCGTCGAACATGATCTCCCGCGCAAAATCTTTCTCGAACGACCATGCATGGTCGTGTATCACAAGGAGAAATTAAGTATACACACTTTCGACGTACTGGTGGGAAAAACTCCCCACGGCCGACGGCCAGCGGGACCCAGCCATTCCCGTAGGAGAGATAAAGGGGAGAGATACTATATATTCGGCTGATTGGTCTCGGAGAATGAAAAAAAAAAAAAAAAAAAAAAAAAAAAAAAAACTGAGTTTGCGAGGGTTGTTAGAATGATCGGTTTTCTCTGAGAGCCAAGAGATCGACCTGTCACATTACATTGTCGTAACGCGTTGTTACATTTAATCAGCGTGTCTCTGTGAAGAACGTTGTATAAAATATTGTATAAATATATAAATACTTGATTGAAAAAATAAATATATTAAATTAAAAAAGAGGTGTAACCTAAAATGTATTATTTATTAATAATATTATATTTATATGTATGAGTTGTCAAGTCTATAACACGAGGGTACGAAATCGGAGTCATTCGGCGCTGCGACAGAGTCCCCCCCCCGCACGTTTCGATCGGGATTAATGGTTTAGTCACTTGCTGCATTCTGTCGGGCGGTCGTGCGGGACCGTGGACAGTTGTTCCGTGAAAATTTCGTGGCTTTTTATCACGTGACACTTGGAAAGAATTACGCACACGCTCCTTCGGTGACGACGAAAACAAATATGGGGGAAAAATTAAGAAAAGATGCATATTTTTGAACTCTGTAAAAATCTATCGTCTTAAAAATGATCGTTCAAATAAATAGATAATAATATTAATTGCACTAATCAACTAAAAAAAAGATACTCTCTCTCTCTCTTCCCACTCAAATCTTTTTTTTCTTTCTAATTCACTCGCTCGCTTCGGCTTAACGATCCACTTCGATTCCGTAACCGTACACAAAGAAATAAATACTCGGAGAGCCAAAGTGTGCGGGCCGATCGAATTAAAAAAAAAATAAATTAAAAAAAAGTGAATGAACACTAGTCCACGATGATTAGCTGGGAAACGAGTCGACAATTGAAATTAAGGTGTTCACCCCACTTAACATTCGCAACGCCTCGTTCCGCTCGGTGTTTGCGCAAACCACGGACAGACAAACGAAAAAATGAGGACAACGTCATCTCTCTCGTGCGAACTATACCGATAAAATAAATAATAATCAATTATTACAGCCGAAAAAAAAAACAATTGTCCATATTTCAGTCTAGACAGGACACCACACGAAAAGCCAAGAAACCCTCTATCGAACGCGTTCTGGCCCTCGTTGGCCATCAAGAAAAACAATAGGGGAAGATCCGTGGGCCTTGGAAAGCTACAGAAACAAGGTAATATCGACGGAACAACGAAGGAACCCCTTCAGTAGCATCGAAATAACGGTTTCGAAACGGTTGTGCCGGCGTTACTTATGTCATCGTCGCGTACGGATTAGTTGTTGGGCTAGCAATGTCGAGAGAACGTTTTTCCCGGTTTCACTCCGAGTGGGACAGACGAGCGTGCAGTGCCTTGATTTTGGAGAACGCGGTGGAATAACTCCCCCCTCCCCTCGCCCCTGATGCCCACGCATCTTTTTATGTACTGATCCCGGCCGAGTGGGAAGAAACTCTCGGGGACTTTCACTCTCCGCGCACGGCAAACGTGACTCTTTTCTCTCTGTCCCACAGTCCGTTCCTGTGCCCGTCCGGCAGGTTTGCACGGGGCCCGTCGGCGTCGTCTCGCTCCGATTGACCCTCTCGCGCGTCACGGGATTTTCTAAACGATGCGCATGCAACTGACCGTGCCTTTGCCAGTTGACGTATGAGTGGACGTTTTGCTAAAATCTGAACCTGATTTCTCTTTTTTTTCCTTCTATTGAATATTATTAAATTCGAAAAGAACAGGAAATTAGAAATTTGTGATCTGCGACGAATGACAGAAGATGTTTATGACGATTTATTGTTTTAGAAAATGAAACCGGTATATTTTCTGCAAGTATTATCGTTTTTGCTGAATCCTGCCGTCTTTATGCCCTGTCGAGTAAAAAACATAAAAGAGGCCACGCGGCTTGCACTGAAAGAATTCGAAAATAACCGATTGTTCCTTCTAAAAAAAAAAGCATTCCTTGTGAAGGAAGCGTGTTGGCACGAGAGAAGTGAAAAGTTTTGATGCGATATGGGTAAAAATTAAATAGTGTTCGTTTAGTTAATAGATGTACAAAGTTGAATCGCGAACTGGGCACAAACAAAAAAAGGTTTTATTGCTCCCTGGCGCGAAATCGTTATAATAAATGGTGATATGATCGGTGACAACGATGGTGAGATGCAACGGTCTGTGGAAATGCTAGGCCGGCAATAGTAGCAGTGATAGTCGTAGTTGTAGTGAGAGTAGTAGTATGTAATAGCAGCAGAATTAGTAATAGCAGTAGAAGTAGTAATAGCGATAATATTAATAATAATAGCAACAATATAATGTGTATGTATGTATATATGTGTATATATACACACACGCGCGCACACACACACAAGTGACGGCAATATGAGATAAGACACGGGGACTAATTGACCTTAGTTCGAAGTTCTGAACGGTGCGGCGATTGTCGAAGCAACCGACTACATGAGCGCTCACAGTTGCTTTCGTCGTATTCAAGAAGGAAGAAAAGAAAAATAAAATGGTAGAAAAAAGAAACAATTGACCAGATAAAGTAGCAAATGGTGAGATATATAATTATAATAATATAATAATATTAATAATAAACTAAAACTACAATAACATTTGCTTTCAAGTATAAATTATACGAAAACATTTTTTGTTTTAGTATAAGAAGTATGTGGTGTGTATATATACAAAATGTATTCGATTTTCAGAAACCACGTCATTTAGGCACTTTTATTTCATATTGTGTGTTTTAGTTTCCTTTAAACTCTCTCAGAATTCTCGAAGAGACGGCGCGAGGCTGAAATAAGCGTTTTTCAGCGAGAAGATCGATTCGAATTTAATCTCGATAATAGCCCGGCTGAATAATCCCAGCTCTTCTATAGTTTTCCTTTTCCAAACGTCACTCGAGATACTTGGCGCATCATTCCATGTTTTCGAAACATAATTTCGAATGTCCCTAGGCGCGAAAAATGATTTCTTCCGTGGAAGCACTCTCAAGATATACGCCGCCTCATTGATCCCATTCACTCTCCATTCCGCTTTTCCCTCCCATTCCCCCTTGCTCTCTTCTCTCCCTCTTGTTGACGCTTTATAATAGAATATTTCTTTTTAGTAATAGTTTATATTTCTATTGCAATAGTTACATATCACATTTTTTAATGGGAGAGAATAATGTACATATATACCACGATATTAATGATCTTTCTTTCTTTCTCTCCCACTCACTCTCTCAGTCACCATTCATTCGTCATTCATTAGATACAATCGAGGCCCGCTTTAAGGCACTACGAGGAAGCCACATCGATATTCTTATATTACTATTCTGCCTTTCGTTGCAATTATTAACCTTTTCGGTAGGATCATCGACTTCAACTGAAAGTCACCAAATACTTACGTACGGTCGCGTAAATGTTCGCCGTACCGAAACGGTTAAAGCCTTAACTGTCGAGATTTTATTTGGTAAAATTGCCTTAAACATCTCTTCGGAAAAATTGGCTCTGCAGATCTTTCAATCAAAAAATAAAGTCCGTCCTTGTCTTCGTCCAACAAACGACAGAAGGAAGGAATCATCATAGAAGATATCATTTAGCATATAAAAAAAAATGTCCTAAAAAGCTACGGTCCACGAGAATTTTTACAATTCAGAAGTGGAGAAAAATGAAAACTGTCTAACCATCAAAAATTGATAAAAGGAGGGTTTTAGAAAAGTAAATCTGGTCACGAATTCCAACAATTTTTCGAGGAAAAAAAATGAAGAAACAAGGTGTCAAAACGTACACTGTTTTGTGTTTATCGTAAAAAAAAAAGCTCGCCTTCGAAGCGAATCGATCGAAAGACATAAACGACTACCGGTCTAGAAAAATATATCTAACGGCTTTGTGTAACTTATCCTTAAACGAGCACACTTTCATTCATTTACTCGGAGGACACGTCCGTTTCCCATGCGTAATGCTACACACACTCACGGACGCACCACTTTCTCTTATTATCTCCCTTTTGCTCATTGCCACATTGCCTGCTCTCACCGCCACGTCTGGCCATCCTTCTCCTGCTTGGCTGCGCACGCACACAAATACACTTTCACTCACTCAAACATTGGAAGACAATCGGAGTTCCTAAGCCACTTAATTTGCATACCATGATGCTTGATTGTTGATCCGTTTCACGTGCTTCTCCCCCCCCCCCCCCCACCCCTCCAAACACTCCCACCCCACAGTATATAGTACCACTCTTTCTCTTTTTATCTACTCGCCTAACCATTATCCTTTCTCTCTCGCGCGTGCGACTTGCTCTCGCCTCCCTTTCACTCTCAAAGCGACTTTCCCTTCCCTTCGTCCCAAACGAAGGGATTCGAAAAAGAAACGTAACTTTAGTTTGGGAATATTGCAACGTTTCACCTGCCCCGGATAGAATGACGCCTCGCGAGCCTCCCCGTGGGCGATGGAAGAGAGAGCCCGAACGAGCAAAGATGTGGCTGACATAAGAGTCGGAGAAAAGAATCAGGACCTGGCGTGGGTCCAACGGAGATCAAAGAACAACTTGCACGAGGAAAGTTACGATTCGAAAGAAACTTGGTCTCCCCCCCCCCCCCTCTTTTCAGCGGCTTATTGCTGCGACGCGACGCGTCGCCGGGTACTCTTATCCTTGCTGTCGGGTCTCTTTTTTCCTTTCCCGCAGCTGAATCGTCCAAGGATTTTCACGAGCCGGTCGAGACATCCGGGCTGATACAATCTCGATTTTTCCGCTAAACTAAAGTAAATCTAAAGTAAAGATAAAAAAAAGAGAAGAAACGGCCCTCGTGGTCAAAGTCAGACAGTGGCTGACGCTACTAATGCAGTTAAGAATAATGACGATATTCAGTATCGATAACGATATTACTGATAACGTGATTAATAATATTAATTATTATATATTTATATATATATACACACACATATACATACTAATAATCAAGACGATTATGATAAAAAGGAAGAGACGATTATTTAAAGAACGGGAGTAAGATATCTAACGTGTCCTACGAACAGAAAAGAAACGCTTAAATAAGAAGCCGAGTACGACGGAGAGGAAGATCCGTCCCACGCGAGAAATGCAGCTCAAACGATTTAAAAAACAAAAGAAAATTAAAGAAACTTCTTCCTCAAGTCTGTGTGAGAGCCCGTCCTCTCTCCCTCATATTCTCCTGTCTTTTCGGTAAATAAATTAGCATATTTCAGGTCCAATGCTCTTTGTCTTCTCTTTCCTTTGAACGTGTTTCGTGAGCCATCAATATTCGAGAGAAAAAAAAATTTGAAAAATATACCAAAGAGTCCAAGAGGCTTGTAAAAGCAACTTAGATCTTCAGATTTTCAAAATCGTTAAGAGTGTTACTGATCCTGTTGAAAACGGGCAATCTGGACTCTGCGTTCGGCGACAACGGTGACGGTGTTCGTGGCGTTAGTTCGTCCGAGCCCAGGGGACTGCAAACGCTATTCGTTCGCGGACTAGGGCTCTGTCTTGTCGCGAGCAGTCCGAAATCTTGGCCGAAACTGAACGCCGTGGTGGCCTGGCTAACTGACGGTTGTTGACTGCAATCGTCGCTGAAGAAACTGGCCATCGAGTTCGTCGGCGATTGGCTGAGGCTCGACGACGGCGAGATGGATTCTCCCGTGCTGCCGAGAGAGAAGGTCGGGCTCAGATTCAACGGCTTCGGCCTGGTGGCGCCGATAACCGAGCTGACACCCGTGGAACCAGTCTGATGATGATGGTGGTGGTGGTGATGGTGGTGATGCTGGGTGGTAGTCAAGCTCAAGGAATTCGTTCTGAGCAGCGGCGGTGGGTTGTATGTGTTGGTGCTGCTGCATAGGCTTAACGAGTTGGCTCTCATGAGGCTTGGAGTCGCTGCAGCTGCTGCTGCTGCTGCCGCCGCCGCCGCTGCAACTTGTGGCGGGGCTACAATTTGCTCGAGAAGGCTAACGCTGTTCACGGTTTGATTGACACTGGAACCATTGCAAGCATTTCCACCCGCGGCTGCAGCCGCGGCCGCAGCCGCCGCTGCGCTTAGCAGGGGATTCAGTCCCATGATATTCGGTTGCGTAGACCCCAATTGCGCGCTCACTTTTTGATTGTGAATCCTCGCCTCCTCGAAGTTGTGAATGAAATGGCAACGCGGCCCGTATGGACAGAAGCCTATCGTGTGGAACGTACGGCATAGCTCAGTTTTGTATTTCGGATGGCGGGCAAGATTTCGCAATTCACTATAGCCGTGAGCGAACTGACACTTGTCGCCGTATTTGCAAGTGCCGCTTTCCTCGAAAGGTCGACACAGCTCGGTTTTATAGCGAGAGGTTGGCTCGCTCGCGCTACGGTCCAATTTACGATGCTGCTCGATCAAGGTGGTTACCAGGGAGGTGTAGCTGCGACGAAGGGGTGCATGGCCGCCATTAGTGCCGGACGTGCCGTTATTACTGGAGTTGTTCGTTACTGATGCCGAGGAGGTTGGCTCCTTTGTCTTTGCCGTAGCTGCATTCTGTAACAAAAAGAAACGAACATTGTTTAGACACATTTTACAACGAATAATTAATCTAATGTTAACTAAATCAAGACAAGTTCAAAATAAGATAAAGACGGTAATTGCTTAGCACGTTAAGTGGCGCGTGTACCAAATGTGATACATGGCGAACCTCATTTCTAAATGGCGTTTTCGTCATTGATACGTAAATTACAAAAAAGGAATTATTGGTAAAATGATGTTTGTTGCAGTTTTTAAACCGTGTACCACAAATCGTACACACGACGCGACGTAGTAATGAGTTGTCCGTTGCGCAATTCAGTTTTCTTTAGATACGCAATGCATTCCCCTTTAGTTGCGTGCAGTTACTTTAGCTGGTTCGATACTTCCCAAGAATACATCATTTTATGCTTTGCAACAATTCAGAATAAAGAATTCCAGTACTGTAATTGCAAGAGCTAAAACCAAATGGTTGGCCACATTTTGTAACGATTGCTCCGACAAACCGTATTTATGTCTTCTTTATTACAAAGAAGTACATCGTAACGTTCGATTAGAAACGAAAAACATTCCACATATACTTTCTGTACTTTTTTTTGCGGATTCTATTTTATGTCTTAACTTTTTTTTGTTATTTTTGTACAGTTGCAGTACAAATAGTTACTTTTTTATCATACAGTGCATTTTGTGATAATTTCAACATTTACTGTCATAATGAATAAATTTTCGGGCAACACAAAGCTAAAAGATAATTTGTACATATTTACCAAACTCTATACGGTGTACCATTTTTGGTACACACGGCGTTGTATGACTCCTCACGGGCGCTTACTTAGTAGACTATACTTTAGAGGTTACTTAAAATAAATATATTATCGTGAATTCTAATGATCTTAATTGTCGGTCTAATTTAATTCCACCGTAAATGAAGACTGAGCCCCTACATCAGACTTCAATTCTATCGAAATATTGGGTTGCTGCGTAAACTCAGTCCATCGGTGTTTCCTTGTATAAAAAATAGAATTTTACGGATCCGTAAACATTATCTCCAAACATACATTTCCTTGAATGCAGAGATTTACTGAATACCTACTCTCGATCAGTGAAATACTGAATACAACATACTTTCTAAAATTAAACACTTATCAAACCTATTTTTATTAAGTTTTTTTTTTAATTCAGATTTTTAATTTTTATTTTTTTAATTCAAATCAAGTTCATCAAATGTTACTAGTGATGTTTATTTTCTTTGGAAAAAAAACCAACAATACGGTTATAACGAAACACGATTTATCCATATTGATTCATCGTTATCTATTTCACGAGCCCCGTGTAACAGTGATTTAAGGTTTATACGGTATCACCATTCGGTCCCTGCATATCACGTAAATCCAAGCTGGATTACAGACAGATCGATACAACTCTACAAGAAATGTTCGAACAATACGTCGTTTACTCAAAAATGCGAGCGCCTCTATGCGTAGACGTAAACCGTTTACGGATAACGATGATTTATTTCTAATAGACCCCATGTCAGAAATGTAAAAAAAAAAAAAAAAACGTACAAAATGACACTATTCGGACAGGATTTCATTCAGTTACACAACAACATGCAAAGACTTCGAATAAAGACTTCGTAAGTTTCTTGTAAAGACTTCGAACAAATCTAGAATCTACATAGATACATTTCAGGGGGACCTCTCGGTCAAAAAGTTCAAGACATAAGCGATACTTATGAATTTGTGAAAAGAAAAATTTATAACATATCGCTAAATAGCTTATTGGCTTTTATTAATACACTCTTTAGGACAATAATAAAATTTTTTGTTTCAATTCACATCTAGACTGGCTATCGCATCATCTACAAACATAACTTTCGAAACACGGAATCCTTTTTTATTTGCATTTATATGCTTGAAATTACCCGTCTTGTTGCACTATTTAGTTTAAATACGCACCAATCATCGTACTTTTGGTTTTTTGTCAAAACTTTTTTGATTCTTGATTTCTGACGATTCTCTGACCATATTTCATGGCTACCTACCGTTTAAACATTTTTGTTGGAAGCGCTACACTAAGGCGCCTCCTACCAAATGCACTAACGACGATAAAGTGGAAACAAACAATTTTTGATTATCCTAAAGGGTGTATTAATAAAAGCCAATAAACTATTCCACAATCTGTATATTTTTCTTTTAATAAAAAATCATAAATATCTCCTATTCTTTGAACGTTTTGACTGGAGGGACCTCTTAAAGTAAATTGAAGTAATGTACTAAATTGTCTGTGAACGATTTCAATTATAATCGCAATTTTAAAAGTTCTGGAGAATGTTTTCAAAAAATTACAGTTCAAGTTTTATTTTGATTTTTCAATGTTTTACAAGTTAGAGAATTTTCACTTCGAGGTATATTTATATTGACTGAGAAAGACTCAAGAAAGTGTTATAGTACTATAATTTAATTTATTTATTTCGAATAAAGAAGTTATAAAGATTCAATGAAAAGTATGCTCCATTTCTGCTGTTTTTAAAACTACATCATAAATGCTTCTATGAATGTACGTATTAAATGTCGTTTATTACCAATATTCAACAGTTTAAAAACGTTTAAAAAGCGTATGAAAAATATTATTTCCAATTATACTTAAGTTGAGAAATTTATATAGATGAGGCCCGGGTCTAAAAGTATCACGTTGTACGTTCAGGTATAAGGGAACAGACAAAGGACCGACGTTTTCACCGGTAAATGGATAACCGAAAATTCATGGAACGAGAAACTACCTGAAATCTGGCAAGACACGTCGCATCGGTCGAAGAAACGTCCTTTAGAAACAATCTAATCGTACGGTATTTCGAACAGGCCAAGAAATCGAGCGGGCAAGGAACACGAAGAACCAACCTACCTTCCCAAATCATAAAACCTTCCATCTCCGGCATTTTGAACCGCCTTTGTGGGAACTTCCGAGACCCCTTGTTTCGTCAAGTGCTTTGGGACATAAGTTGCATAGCGTTGGATCAGAAAATTTTCTATCAGCATTAAATTTCTTTTCTCTCAAATGTAAGATTAACTATTAATTTCTCATAACGTAATTCATATCACAAGAATGAAAACTATTAGGTGATTATGAATAGCTGGTTAACTAATTAGTTACCGATGAATCGTTTGATAGTATTCCAAGTTTAATAACTGTTTATAAGTTGCTATAATCATTAAACGATCGATTTAATACGAAAGTTTTTAAAGGGAATTTGTATCGTGAATATAGAGTTAAATTGCATATGTTCTATAACGATTTTCCGTTTCAAGCATTTACATGACTCAATTCACAATTAAATAAATGGTAATTACGACCTATACAGAGCTTCTTTCTTTTGACAAAGAGATTACTCGATTCAGTTTCATATTATATTAACTGCTCTTTTGTGGCACAGGCATTGCTTCGTGGTTTCACGCAACAGCAACTCCGTATCTCACACCAATTATCTATTTCAACCGTACCAGTTTTGCGATTGGCTTCAATTTCCTTCGAACTGAACTAATCATGCCATAAAATCTCGAAAAAGAAAAAAAAATGATTCATACTTAACGATCGCTGAATCACCACTAGAGTGTAGCAATCAACTAACGCTTCTTTCTCAACAGACCAAAGTACGAATTAAATGCAAATCAAATAAATAGCAAGCAGTGATCAAATTTAGTGAAGTCTCTATATAGCAGCTATCTCGTTCTAATTTTTGACACGATCTGACTACGGGAGACATTGAAACCATGGGGTCTAGTTGTACGTCTATGGACATAACACAGTTTGTTTGTATGACGCCATACGACGGTACGACGCCGTTTTGTTTATTGACAAGTTTCCTTGTTCGCAAACGTTTTTACAGCGATGAATGTTGAGAAAAAGTATACAGAACAAAAACGACTCTAGAAGCACAACTCAACGACCTAGAAAGTCTGGGATTTCAAACAGACGTCCGTCCAATCGTTTTTCAAAAGAACAAGAAACGGACAATATACGCACGTCTCCGAAAAATTTAAAGATATCGCAAGAAACTTGTGAAATTAATATAAATGGTATATTTAATAAAGCCTGTAAGTAACTGAGCAGAAACGAGTTATTAAGTCATTTGTTTAGGAAAGTATACTCAAAACAACAACTAATCTTTGACTCAGAATCAGTCGTTTGATCGATGCCACTGAAAACGTATACAATGGCAAAGTGCTAGCTAATATTGCAGTAGATATAACCATTTACACATTTAACCCTTGTGTGGCCAACCAAAATGTTCACATTACTGAACAATGGGAGTACTTCAAACCTTCTCTTCTGACACATTACAGTGATTCCTGGATGAATGCAACACGAGCAATGGCGTTATTCCCACCTCTGTGGGACCAATCAAAACAGGGTAAACAGAAGCTAAGTAGAGGCTCGGTTGCGGGCAAAAAGCAAATGTATGGAGGGGCTGACAACCCTTCCGCCTTATGTGAATACTCCTTAGTGGACCCGTGTACGTCGCACTCATCGAAACATTACTGTAGATAGATAGATAATTTTACTTTCATATTTTTCCGGAACTCTTAGTTTTCCCTTCCTATAATATACCAAGTGATGTTCTAGACAGGAACATAAAAAATTGTGAAAGAAAATATAGAAATAGCCCACACAAGGGTTAATGATAGGCCCACACGTCTGATGGATGTTATTGGAGATATTGCAAACGTCAATTGGCCAAAATCGTTACACTTTTTAGATGGAGGTAGTCACGAACCGCATGAAGGCTGTCGAGCGCGAAATATACCGAACGCGGCAAACGAGGCATGAAGAAGCTCAAAAACTTTTCGAAAAGAGCCTGGCGAGAGGATGACATCAATTTGGAAAGGAAGTTGGGTGGCGCTGGAATTACCAGGTAAAGATAAACGTGACTTCTGTTCATTTTATTCATATAATAATGTTAAGTAAGACTTTAAACGCGTTTTCTCAGCATAACATTTCCAAAGTCGGTGTTCAGCACAATTTTTATGATTGTGAGCCGATTCATTTGGGCACAATATTCCTTTATAAATAATCTAGAGAAATACGTATAGATTTCGCGTTATCTTCAACAGATTTCTAGCAACTGACATTTTTATACTAATTATTTGAGAAAAAAATGTACTTTTTCTTTACACGTGTACCATTTCTACAGAAATGAATACTTCTGAAAATCCGTACGTAGTTCTTTAGTTTTTGACGGAGACCATAAATAAAAATAGTTACTTCAAATATTTGTTGGAGAAAAGTCATTGAATAAAAAGTAATTTTTATTTACATGGAAACCAGATACTAATAAATCTCGAAGAAACTTTTAAAAAAATACGGATTTATAACTATTCCGGTTACGAATAATCATTATCGATGACGAGAATTTCATTTGGGTTAATTTCGACCATCGTCAATTTTTATTAATGTATCTATCAGTGACGAAAAATGAATGATAGAATTTATATATTTTAAGTTAAAATATACACACGTTAATAAAAATAACGTTACTAAAAATTAACGATGGTCGAAAGTAATCAAAATTAAAACTCTCGGCATGCATAATGGTTACTGCATAATCAACAGAAATTTCTGTCATCAATAATGGTTATCGATAACCAAAATAAAATTCTCATCGTTGATAATGGTTACGTGCAACTGGAAATATTTTCTTTCATCGATAATTGCTATGGACAACCAAAAAACATTTGAATCATTTCTAATGGTTATTCGTAACCAAAATCATTTACACAAAGATATTGACTCTTATACCGTCATTTTTTAATTGTGGTTTTATCAATTAGGGTCTCTTGTTTTTGGCATACAAAAAATAAAAATCATTCGTTTTCTGCACTGGGTCAAACGATGTGGCACCCGTGATGTGAAATACCGTGGAGAACGTCGCTCGGAACGATGTTTGCGTATCTCCGCTCTAGTGCCGTCATTTTGTAAGAAAAAAAGAACAAACAAACAATTTGACTTCTTCCACCGACAATTGTGTAATAAAATAAATCTTTACGTTGAATTTTCCATTTACTTCGTTATCGTTCCAAAAAAAATTCCCGACGATGACCTTAGACTTTGACTCATCCAAGGTGGCCTAACCACTTAGTTCATGTATACATATATATTTTTCAGAGGTGTGCGGGTTCTCGACATTTCGAGCTCGGGTCGGGTCGGGAACAATCGGCAGGTATCGAACTGGCTCCCGATACGTAGTATGTAAATGCAGTGTTGCCAGATTTTTTATAAGATTCTCGCATACACCGTTGTTTAAAATCGCCCAAAGTCGCAATAGTGCCGTAAAAAAAATCTTGTAAGCTCTATCAATGCAGGATTTTCAAATTAAAGTGATTTTTTTTTATTATAATGAATTAATAGACATATAATGAATTATACATATAAAACTATATATCATATATATAAATTCGAAATGGCTTAATTTTCGACTTGCGATTTCTTTAAAAAATGCATCACAATTTTAGTACAAAAGTCACCCAAATTGCGATAAATCGTCCAATCTGGCAACACTGATGTGACGCATCGGGATCCCAAAAGTATCATACGACATACCTACGAGCCTTTCGAGTTCCCGAAACTAACCGACTGCAGAGACGAACCTATCGGGCTCCTGAAAGTGCATATGTAGGTTTTGAAATAATAGGTAGTTCGTTAAAGGAGTGATTTAAAGGAGGGTATATTTGTAGTCATTCTAATGATGATTGAAACTGCATACAACATGCATGCAGAGTATTATATATCCTTTATGTTTAATTATAATGCAAAAAAAAAATGTCCTTGCCATTTCGGCTACACAAACATTAAACGAGCGGTTACTTTTTAATTCAGGAAATATTGTTACACCAACTAGGTCTGTTTTTTTGCATTATAATTTAAAATAAATTATATACATACGATATTACTTCTTCATCTTTCAATATACAGGAAGAGTCAAAAGTGAATATCCACTTTGAAAGTATGGGATTTATTCATATTTATTTCCCTCAATTTAGAATCTAAGATTTTGCATAGATGCTCTATTACATTGAGATCTGGTGACTGTGGCAGAGTATTTTACCGATTGAAAATGTTTTCCAACAAACTATTTTTAACCACCTTTGGCTGTATATATTTTGGGTCACGATCTCACTAAAAGACCCATAAATGCACTTGCAGCTGAATTTGATTTTAAAATATTTCAAACATCCAAATTTGTCCATAGTAATGTGAATAAAAACCAACTGTTCTATACCAGAGATTACCATGCTGCCCAAAACCATAGCATAGTAGTACAGTCACCATGTTCAACAATATTTACAAAATTTTGAAGTTGCTGCTTCGAATTTCTTTTTCTCGAATTTTTTTGGCTGCCTATTCATCCCGAAAATGTTAAAAAAATCATATCCAACTGTATTACTGCCATGATCTTACAATAACTACGGAAGTAGTACACGAACCTCATCTTTGTAAGGTGTACACTTATGTTTTGACTCTCAGAGTACATAAATGCCTGTATGTCATATGATATGCATTGTACTTTCGGGAGCCGGATACGTCTGTAGGTAGTCGGTTAGTTTCAGGCTCCCGAAACATTCATATCGCTACTTTGCTTTAATAGTGGAAAAAGTAAAAACAAAAAGACTACTTTTTCCTTTTGTGGCATAAATAAACTTCTTAGGTATAGTACTTTTCTACTTAATCTAAATATTTGTAGAAGCAAAATGAGTCGAAATAAATAATGAGATCGTCAGTATTCAAATATTAGTCAATTGAAATTTTTGAAATGCTTCCCTTGTAAAATTTGCATTCTACAAATTATGCCACACATAAATACTTTCGAAATCCTCAAACAATATACAGTTACAAATTTGTAGGTATAGTATTAATAAAAGAAATGATAAATCAGTCTTTTGATTTCTTTAACAGCATTAACGTTGACAAACCTAAAAACACAACGGATACGCTCCCACCTTAACTGAAAATCAAAGATCCACGCCTTACTGCAGATCGAAACTCGAGCGTGATTTCACATACGCCTGGAAATTTCCACGAGTCGTGTGTTTATCGTACACACAGACCCGTGATCATTGCACGATACTCGGCACACGAACACGGTCATTCTCGCAATTAGCCATTCTCCCATGCCTAAGTATTAATGCAAAAAGAGGCACACACGGCAGATGATGTCGCAAGTGTTGGTTATCCCGTAGTCATCAACGTGCAACGGCTATTTATCGTTGCCCGTACGAATGTGAACATGCACACGTATCCATACACGTATGCATGTATGTACATACTCCCCTGCTGCTATACACCTTATCAGACGGGCTTGACAGCAGATGCAATTACGTGCGAATGGTCAACGGGACACTTTTATGTTTCCTTTTCTCGAGCCCACGTTGTATCGCAGTCGTTTAGCGTTCATCAACATTAGAACTACCGAACCAGCCAAAATGACAATTTCAGATTTTTTATTTTAGAATCACCGAAAATTTACTTTCAATTACTTAAGAGGGGGAGCCTGGTATAAACGGCTAAAAATGAACGGATTCTTGGGAATTTATTGCGAAGAAAATATTTAACCAACCTCTTTGAAACTGCGAGAATATTTTATTGTATAACCTATTTTGAAGTTAAACAATGCAAAATTGAAAAAGTGATGACATTTGAAGAAGAAAAAAAGGTAACTTTTCAAGTAAAAGATGCTCAAAACAAATATGATTTATTGAAACAAGAATGAACATTATAAATGTAGGTTCATGCTGTGAAGAAGAGGTTAAAGAATATGCACACGCAATGTCGGGTGAGTTGGTTGAATATTTTTTTAGTTACATTCCCCCACGCGGAACACCTGTTCACCGGCTGCACATAAATCCTTATAAGTATAATATTTATGGATTTGAAGTGAAAATAAACATTTTTGTATTCAGTTAAATTGTACAGTAAAGTAATCTCAAATTTAGAAAGAGATTGCTTTAATAATTTCTTCACTAGAAATTCCCAAAAATTCGTTCATTTTTAAACCGTTTATGACAGACTTCCCTCTTAAGGGGGGAGACTCCGTGGCCCGTGTGCTGTGTCCGTGCGCTCTCACAATCAACGGGAACCATGTATGTATACGCGATACACGAGAGAGACATTCGATTTCGTAGAATCCAACTTCTGCCTCGACAATTGCACAAACGCACTTTTCACTGGTATAGAACTCACGGGTAGACTTCCCTACAGGGTGGTCTGGTCCGTATAAACACCAATAAACACATTTTAATTGAAAGAATTAGAATTTTAGAAATTGTGCGATTGTGACAGACGCCGATGAAGCACACAAGATGGCTGCTCAAGTCACATTTTGTCAAATATCACACGATTTAGTTGTTTTCTCGTCAAATGCTGACCAGACCACCCTGTACACCACTGTCACACTATCGTAGAAAACCAATTTTTGTTAATTTATCACTTGTGGAAGGCGTAAGTTGGATTCTACGATTTGACGCGTCCAGACTCAGGAATATACACTGGTATAGTTCAAGGATTCTCCACTAGCGGCGCTTATGGTATTTGTCAGTCACTTTGGCCATGTTACCACCGAGCATCGATAAAACAGAGGGAAGTCGGTATATGTAACCTCGCAACACGTGCTGGATCGTATCAATTGTTTTGTTACGCTGTTGCCATTCGACAATTCTGCCCATCAGGAGAACGATGGAATACCTACGGCTTGTGGCGAGATTTCGACTCTCGCCGAACATAGGAACAGAATGGTGCGACTGAAAGAGATTCAAGAATGAAGCAATACTTACGTACTAATGTGTGCAACGATAAACCTTTTCTATTTGTACTTGCAATGATGCTAATTTTTTTTATTACATACGAAATACTTGAAATGGCATTCCCGAGAAACAATAGTTATTTATCATTTATTGACCTAATTAATGCAGATGTTATATACTTACACATATATTTCATAAAAAGATGCAAAAAGAATACAATTAATCGCAAACGCTCCCTCAATCTTTTCATTTGTCGACCAGCGGAAATAGATTTTGAACTAACAACGATTTTTCGACTTTCTTGTATATATGTGCACAGGGATAAGGAAAGAAGGACTTGAAGGATTTGAAAAAAAGTACGATCTTCATATTATCAAAAATGTTTTATTTTAATGAAAATAATTATTGACATATATGAGGCGGCTGCCGGCCGCCGCGCCGTCCACCGCGACGGTCGCTATACATGATTCTTTTTATCATTTTTTTTATTTGAAACAGTAAAATAAAAATTAGATCTTATAATTATATTCGTACATTTATATCGGTAGTGGGCAACTGTTTGCTCACGATCATCGAAAGGAGAAATTCCAGCCGCGCGATACTCGTGAACGATCAGTTGCCCACCTCTGATACCAGAGATGGGTAAATTTTTATTTAAATAAAAATTTCAAATAACGAATAAAAGATAAACAAATTATTTGTCATGCGTCGAATAAAGATAATTCTGGTAATCTTTATAAGACGCATGACAAATAATTTTTTTATTTGATGAGAATTTATTTGACGAACAGATTTTATAAAAGTACATTATAAAAGTTCACGGTTTCATTCAATCCCTGCTTTCTTCATGGGGCGATACAACATTGTAACGCGCGTGCCAGCCTTCGACTCCCCAGCAGTGACGCCAGAATCGTGGAACGCTTTATCCCCACCACTCCCCCACTCCGACCTACCATCGTCTCCCACTATGGCCTTCCACTTTACGTCCGCCGTGTTGGCACACACAAGCATATCCCAGCTCTGTCCGTGTGCGCTGGCCGTTCGAGAGACGATGAGCTATATTTAGAAAAGAGTGGGGGTAAACCGTACCACGATTCTGAAATCATTGTTGCCTTGGAAATCCTGTTTGAATATCACTGCGGCGAAAATTCACGTTCTCGACGCGATGCCCCGCAACCTAAGCGCGTGAGCAACAGTCAAGAGACCCTATTCGCATCCCAATGCGGCGATTTTACTTTTTATTTTTAATTATTTTATAATTTCACTTTGTAATCTCTAAGTAAAATAAAAAAGTTAAAAAATATTAATTTGGGAAGCATTTAAAAAGAAGAAAATAAATGTTTTCCACTTCAGTATCTAAATTTTTTATTATATACATACATATTATGTTGTATACACATAAATTATTTTTACAATTAGATGTTATCCTTACAACCCTACTCATTACTACTCTGAACATTCGTACAAAAATCTATTAGATTAAAATATTACGTCATAAGTGTATCTTCAGTCTTTTAAAATTTGTTAAAGATGTGTTTACAATAATATTTATATTTTATCTTTCACTATGGCAATTATGATTATCATTATATTTATATATTTATTTCTTTTTAGATATATACATAAGCAAAAGACTCGTACTTCGTTACTTTCGTTAGCTGCGAAACTTCTACTCAAAAGTGAGGAAGCGAAATTACAGAATAATTCAGCAAAAAAAAGATAAGTTCATAGCAATCTTAATATTTTATCTTATGTTATTAAAATTACTATTTCAATTGTGTTTTTTTCCATTCATATGGGGAAAAGCAAAAGACCATTCGGCATCGTATATACGTGGACCAGCTGCAGCGGTTTTCGTTAGCGGCGAAATATATCATAATTTTAAAAGACTGAAGATACACTTATGACAATATTTTAATCTAATAGATTTTTGTACGAATGTTCAGAGTAGTAATGAGTAGGGTTGTAAGGATACCATTTAATTGTAAAAATAATTTATGTGTATACAACATAATATGTCTGTATATAATAAAAAATTTAGATATTGAAGTGGAAAACATTTATTTTTTTCTTTTTAAATGCTTCCCGAATTAATATTTTTTAACTTTTTTATTTTACTTAGAGGTTACAAAGTGAAATTATAAAATAATTAAAAATAAAAAGTAAAACCGCCGCATTGGGATTCGAACAGGGTCTCTTGACTGTTGCTGACGCGCTTAGGTTGCGGGGCATCGCGTCGAGAACGTGAATTTTCGCCGCAGTGATATTCGAACAGGATTTCCAAGGCAGCAGGATGGTAGAATCGTGGTACGGTTTACCCCCACTCTTTTCTAAATATAGCTCACCGTCTCTCGAACGGCCAGCGCACACGGACAGGGTTGGGATACGCTTGTGTGAGCCAGTACGGTGGACGTAAAGTGGGGGTAGCCGGGACGTCATAGTGAGAGACGATGGTACGTCGGAGTGGGAGAGTGGTGGGGGTAAACAGTACCACGATTCTGGCATCACAGACAATGAGGCTGGCACGCGCGTTACAATGTTGTATCGCCTCACGAAGAAAGCAGGGATTGAATGAAACCGTGAACTTTTATAATGTACTTTTATAAAATCTGTTCGG
>NW_015374163.1:233032-252091 GCF_001272555.1 Dufourea novaeangliae | reverse complement strand
CTTCGCGTAGTAAATACACAAACCCAACTTGATGGTAATGGGGAACAAAATTTATTTGTGGGTATTGCCGTTAGATGTCATATTATTAAGCTGTTCCAATTATCGATTATGTGTTTTCGTTAGTGTCCGATTGATTATATCAGCGCTTCGATCGATTCGGAGTTGGCCCCAAAGGAGTCTCCCCCCTTAAAGGTGCTTCCGTCGGTGCTTGTGTCGACGATCAATTTATTATACTATATTACGATAAATCGTATTATATAGGCACTGTATATACCTATTATTGGGGAATAACACGAGTGTTAAAGTAACGGACGTTGCAACGCACGTTATTTTTGACGGACATTGTGGCTACCTTCACGTGAGCGTTGGTTTCGTCGTTCCTAACTCAATGTCAAAAAACGTTTTTTTCTTATATGGGTATCAGAAGTTATGTGGGTAATGTGTATCTACAGTGGCGTGCAAAAGTTTTCCGGGTATATGTTGATTGTTTTCCAAAAGCAATGTCTAAAACAATATTAACTAATTTATACGTGTAAAGGGCTTAAGTGACTCACTCGACAACGCCTAACCGCTACAGAAACGTGAAATGTGGACAGTATACTTCTTTTATGACGCAACGAACGCATAAGAAAGGATTTTTATAAAGACGGTCCTTAAAGGGAGAAACAGGGAGTTAATTTTTTTTAAAAGAATACCAATATCCCATGAGTTATTAAAGTTGGAGACGTGCAGTTCGGTACATAAACTCCTTATTAAAAATAAATAAAAACGTGTTTCACTGTTCTTCGAAATTCAATTCTCTAAATCTACTAAAGCTGGAGATGTGAAATTTAGAGCATAGGTTCTTTAAGAAAAATCCGCATATGGTGATTCGTTAAAATTCAACTGCAAAAGATATAAAAATAATATTAGTAACTAACGCGGGCATAACCACGGGAAACGGATAGTTTTATTACCACAAATAAATACCCTTTCTTATTCTTTATATAGATATTTACAAAACTGTTAATTCCACGCATACATAAGTTTCTGCCCATTTGTGTTACTTGATCTCTAGGAAGCCTGTTAAGCTATGTATACACTTTATATCTCAATACCAATATACCAGAATCGGTTACTAAAACTAACGATAAAATGAGTCCGAATACTTCTATTGAAATTCCAAGAAAATTGGTTGTTTTGTCAAAAGCTGGCAGATCGTCTTGTGAAATCGCTGCCTTATTACTAGATTGCGAATTGTATGCATTCATAGCTTATGGAACTCAGTGAAATATGATAAAAGACAAAACTTTTATCAGATGCAACGAGGTTTCTATTTTATTCTTAATCCAATAAGATATTTAAGAGAAGAAAGAAATTCCTCCCTTTGTTCTTGTCTTTATGAATCACTTTATAAAACGTTATTTTGCATAAAAATCCGCAGTCTAATTATTATCGGTAAGTGGGAGGCTACGAAGTACTGAAACAGTTGATTATATAATAAAACAGAAATCTGTAGCAAATGTACGAAAAATTGCTCCTCAAATTGCTCGCGAATTATGCGAGGAAGGAATCACTAATTTTAGTCGCTCTATCGTAATGAGATGCCTACACGATGAAGGCCTCTTCGGTCGATTAGGTACAATAAAAAAACCTTTAATTAGTAAAAACAAAATCCCAGAAGGCCCGTGTAAGATTTGCAAAGGAACATCTGGACCGAATGCCATGGATTGCACAGTGGGCTCGAAAATGGTAATTTGTGGCTACAATTCAATTTCTCAACTGTAATGTACAAACATTTTTTTGGTTCTATGAATTCGCAAACTTGCAAAGCTTTAAAATTCACGCACATTTCTCGTTTCGGGCAATTCTTTGACCAGATATAGTATTATGAAGACAAAATCATGAAATTGTAAGTGGAACTACTTAAGTGTTTTAATTACTCATTATAGAACACCCAAATACAGGCCATTTGCCATTCTGAAATGTGAATTTTTGGTGCCAGATTCGTCATTAGCGACCTTAGAAACCCTTGGATTACCAAGTTCCGTCAAGATGTGATGAAATCCTAAATTTTTTCCACTTTTTCGAAGTTTCTAACCCACTGTGAATTGGAATAACATTGATTCTCTGCTGAATTAAAATTTAATTTATTCGGAAGTGATAAGAGACAATATGTGAACCGTCCAATCGGTAAAAGATATGATGTAAAATACGAGACACCAACAGTAAAGCACGATGGAGAGCACCTTATGGTTTGGGGCGTATTTTCTGCTCAAGCGGTCGATCCATTTGTGAAAAACAAGGGAATTATGAACAGCATAATGTATTGAAATATTTTAGATATACTTATTAGAATATGCAGAAACACTAATGCCAAAAAACTGGGTGTTTAAACATGATAACGACCCGAAGCACACTTCAAAGCTATATAGTTAAATCGTGGTTATCTTCTAAAGAAATGAAGGTTTTAGATTGGCCAGTATAATCCCCATCGAATATTTATAGTCAGAGCTAAAACGACGTGCACCAGAAGAGTCTACCAGGATAAGCATGGGCAATTCGCCTTCCTGTCAATTTTTGTTATTATTGATCGCTAAATATTATTCTTTGCCTGAAACACCATTCTGTGAAATGTCAAACCCTCCCTGTTAAGGGTAATATGGGGGTAAAATCTCTAAAACTTTTTTTTCTCGGTTACTACCGAATATATGTATATATAAATGGAACAAAAACGGAAAAATAGCTTTTAAGGGTAGAAAAAACTAATAATTTTCTCTGGGTGATTTTTGCAAGCAACCCTTTGAATGAGACCTACCACAAAAATTAAGAACAATACTCTACTATCTATTATCTGTAAAAGCTTCATGAAGGTCAAGCTGGTGAAGCGTATACGATAAGATTATTCCTCGACAAGCGGATCACTTTCGTACATGATGCCTGGGATTCTGCTCAAATTGAAATATGTTATAGTCCATATGAAAATAGGAGGGGTTTAAGTCATAATATACGGTGAAATAGCTTTCCCCATAACCGTATCATTTTTTCTTATTAACGGAATAACTAAAGATAGGAGATTTACATAAATTTCTTCGCTCATCCTTAAATAATTCTTCTAATCTTTAGATGCCAAACTGCAGTTTATTTAATAAATTTACATGTGAGTAAACTTTCATTTTCCTTATCCACTACCTACACCACGATTCACGTTTTATTTTACGTTTATGACACTTTCTTGTATTTAATAATAATCCTACTATCACTAAAACGTCGTCTTCGATGCTCAGCTGATACAACTGTGGGAGGTACCATGGGCATCCGGCAGACATCCGTAGGCCTGCCTGTTCAGGCGAAACGGACAAGGCCGACCGGAACGTGTGTAGCGGGCTTAAAACGCAGCAACGTCTGTGCCGATAGGTCGACGGACATCGTAGCGTTTCGCGTCCGAGGTTGCAACGTACGTCGTAACGTCCTTTACTATTTCAACGCTCGTGTGGCCTCGCTCTTACTTGTAAGCAGTAGAGCATGGCGGACATGTTTGTTTGGGTTGTATCAATTAGGAGCAGAAACACTTTCTAATCTAATGGGGGGGGGGGGGGGGGGGGGTCCGACTTCCGGTCGAGTACCCTATCAGCAAATTTCTGCTTCTATTCATACGTACGCCAACAAAGATGGCTGCTGCGGCGATTCATCGCTCACACGGTACAGCCCTACCCGCGTGATAGACGCATGTTTCCCGCGTAACTGACGCGGAGTTATCCCCACCAATTCTTAGAACTGCTTCCACAGAGCGAGGCGTTCGCGACACATCGTGAAACAGCTGTCGAACCGTTTTCTCCATTTCACTCACGCACACAATGTTTTTTACTCTCATCTTGAACACGCTCATAAAGCGAGGGAACCAGAGAGAGATAACAGCCGGCAATTTCTAGAACTCCCGCCTCCACGCTTAGGGACCTGAGCGTGCGGCAATTAAGCGGGCAAAACTGTATGTTTTACTTAGGTCTGCCTGAAGATTCTGTTGTTTCTTCGACCAATCTTCATATGTATCAAAAGGAAGGTTTTTATAGAAAAGGACTTTGTAAATTACGGCAACTATATCGCAGATTAAAAAGGGACGTAAACATATTATAAATACGTTGAATAAAGGGTACAAATAACTTAACTATGATAGCCCTGATGTTAACTGCATCGCCAGGCTTTGAGCTAACAGTATCCAGGATGAAAAGCTTGGCCGGAGGAGAAAGTGGCCAGGCGAATAAATGGTGTAACTCGTGGCGAACGTAACGTGATTCGGTGAAACGACGTGCTCACGGAAACGTGTTTGCCCGCGGGAAAATGAATTCAGCGAAAGTCCAATCCGGGAGGCTGACGCGTCGTCGATCAATGGGTAAGCCAAACTTGGACGTTGGAGCGACGGAAGGTGACCCAAATGGGTATAACGCATTGTGTAGAACATCAAGGTTGATGTGGTCGGCGTGAAACGGTCATGAAGTAGGAGAAAGCTTTTCGATTAGAGCTTCGAGTTTGCACGCTTAAAAACGATTCCAGAAATCAATCAACGGGGAACAAACGTAAAGTACCGTATGTCTCGTCGGTACACAAGAACCTTGAATTATACAGTATGACCGGTTTAAACTATGGATGCAATTCTTTCTGTACGTTTTGTTAGAGTACGACAAATTTGTTTAACGACAAATATGAAAATTCTATGCTTTTATACGAGAAATTCGAGGTTTTCTTTTTTCTCTTCATGAGACTCTTATTTTGCGAAGATTTTAGCATTAAGTTTATTTTTTGAATGAAACTAGTTTCACTGTATCTGTTTTTCTATTGCACGTATCAAAACGCGTTCAGAGATATATGAAATGTATTTTTAATCAACGATTTATCAGATTATATGATATGAATATTGATGATAGATATCGTGTATAGATAATGTTCCCAATGAATACGCGTACTGACACCGATAAACGAATTCCTATCTGCGTACATCAATTCAACTGTTTCCAACAGTAACCATACTGACTTCTGTCGCCAATATTTTTATACCAAAGTCGTTGATAAAACACCGATCAAGAGTATACTGTAGGTACCTACACCCTCAACATGTTTTGAAACGCATAATGAATTGTATTATACTGAAATCCCATTTACTACTGAAATCCCGACAAATAAACATTTTGTTCAGGAGACAAACCACAGTATACAGTTTCTCACATAAAGAAAAACAACCTTTGTCCTTTGCTGCTTCAACTTTACACATACATTCTAAGAGAAATTCAGTTATTAATATACTTTTTCAAGAAAATAGCTCCATATCATCTATGTTCTCCTCGATCAAAATTCATTCTTGTATCAGGAGAAAGAAAAAACCGAATCGATTGCATCACGTCGACCGCAATGCGTACGAGGATACGCTGGCAAAAGAGCAATCCATCGGTTGCGAGAAACGAGGAGTCGCGACAATGCGAGAACCGAGGAAATAAATTCTAACGAGAGATTTCCTTCGAACCTCGAGGTCGACGCCTCTCACTGGAAGCGACTGGCGTGTGTTTTCGTCTTTGCATCGATGATTCACCGAACTGCACCCCGAGCCCCGCGACAGGGGTTGGCTGTTCTGGAAACGCCGCACCGTAGCCTGCGTTGCTCGGTAGTTTGCATTTATCATTGTATGTACAAACGATTCCACGGACTCCGACGAGTAGGTATCCACGAAACCGGCTGAATATAAGCGACTTCTTTGCGCTCGCTGGATTCACTGCACGGAGACTAGAATGCACAGGGAAGCACAGTTAGCGTGCGAGTACGGTTACTGATGTATTTATTCATCTGGTTTCGTTGACACGCATTTCCAGCTATGTTTCATATGAACGGGGCTTGAAGATAACAACACCCGAAATACAGTGAGAGTCAAAACTAAGTGCACACCTTACAAAACGTGAGGTTCGTGGTAATATTTTTGTATCATCTTCGTACCGTGTTCATCATGGTAATAATACAGTTGGATATGATTTTTTTAACGTTTTCGGGATAAACAGGCAGCCAACATGTCCGAGAAAAAGAAATTCGGAACTGTAACCAGAAAATTTGGTTAAACATGGTGAATGTACTATTATGGTTTGCGGGCAGCATGGCAACCTCTGATGTAGGACAGTTGGTTTTTATTCATAGTACTATGGATAGATTTGGATATTTAAATATTTCGAAGTCAAATTTAGCTGCAAGCATGGATCTTTTAGTGACAGTTCATGACCCAAAATATGTATATAGCAAAGGTGGAGAAAAATTGTTTGCTGGAAAACACTTTTAATGTCAGGTCCTACCTTTACAGTCACCAGATTTCAATGTAATAGAGTATCTATGCGAAATGTTAGATTCTAAAGTGAGAGAAATAAATATGAATGAATCTCATACTTTCAAAGTGTATACTCACTTTTGACTCTCACTGTATGTAACTACAATTCTGAAAAGTAGTTATTTGACTATT
This sequence comes from Dufourea novaeangliae, assembly GCF_001272555.1. Taxonomy (NCBI): domain Eukaryota; kingdom Metazoa; phylum Arthropoda; class Insecta; order Hymenoptera; family Halictidae; genus Dufourea; species Dufourea novaeangliae. Next base: position 245,622 of record NW_015374163.1, on the reverse strand, counting down.
TGAGCACCGATTTATTTGAAAAAATTTTGAATATGGAACAGATTTAATAATTTCTTCTGTTGTAACTGAACTACAGTGAAATGGACAAGAATGCACATATTATATATTGCCTCAGCTCGAATGACGAGTTAAACTCGTCATCTTGCACTTAGGCAAAACAAGTGTATGACGACTCTCAGTCGTTAAATGTACCCAAGGGGTTAATTAGCAATTGCTGAACTGTACATACCGAAGATTTGAGGATAGAAAATGTTACAACGCATCTACTGCGAATTATACATTTTAAAAATACAGTCGGGCCTCAAATAACGTGGGCTAGAACACGGCAGCTCCAGTTATACGCGAATTTTTTCCTTAAGAAATTTCGGAGTCGGTCGCATGCTTATTTAATAGGGTTAAAAAAGAATGAAAGCATAGTGACGTCAATAAGTCACACAGTATGGTAGTCGCAACAGTGAGACGTCTATCGAAAAAGAAAAAAAAACGGAATAGTATCTATTCCTCGCTGTTGCAACATGTAACACCAGCGGTGGGCAAAGTTGGCTCCCAAGAGCTAAAAACCTGTCCTCTGGGCACATGAAAATATCAACTGGAATTGAGAAAATGTAATTTTTGTCGATGGATCCTCTTTATGGATGCAAATATTTGTTGATCGTGTTTGGTCAACTTCATTAAACCGACTATTTCAACGGCTGTGAAACACTTTGCAAAGGTGCACGTTTCGGGGGTGCTTTCCAAATAATGATTTAGGACTTTATCGCTATTTGCGGATAAGTTGAACGCAACCAAAATGATAAAAGTTTATCTGAGAAATAGATTTGGAAGGAAAAATTGATATTGCAATCGGATAATGAACCTAAATATCGCAGCCGACGCTGTACAGAGTGGAAAACCGCAAATAGTACCCAAGTACTAAAGTGGCCTTCACGATCACCTGATGCGAACTTGGAGAAAGAAATATATGTTGAATTTAAAACAATTAATTTGCCGAATTTTATCAATATAGCGATCTTTATCCAGAGAGGATACTTAGGTTTAGAAGATGCTAGGTAATTATAAACAATAACGGAGATTGAATAACATATTGACATGAATGCGTTGTAGAGGAAGACCGTCAAGCTACTCAAATTCACTGGACTTTTTATGATAACTGCATCCATGTAAAAATTTTATCGGTCACGCTCTTAACAGACAGGCTGTAGCTTTTACCTTTAACACCTTACCTGAAAGTTACGATACTGTTGTAATGTCTCTTGAAACAAAGTTCGAAGAGGATCGTACGTTCTAAATCGTAAGGGAAAAACTAATGGAACAGTTTGAACATCGAAAAAATAAGGGTCATAATGATTTGAATAAAAGAAAAGCTTTCGAGAGAAGCAGATTTTTCAAGAGGAAATGCTTAAATTGTAGCAAATAAGGTCATCTAAGAAACGAGTGCTTTTATCTTAAAAGCTCAATTAAGAACTATAGCAGTAAGGACTATGAAAAATAGCGAATTTGATAAAGCTGATAATGTTGACTCTAGGGAATGTAGACCAACCAGAAATCATTAAAACACAGCTTGAAGCGTACCAGATTCAAGTGAGGACATTTTATTTTCTGCAGTTGCCAGTGCTCGTGATAAATGGTATGTTGAATCTGCTGCTACTTCACATATGAATTGTATTAATGATTTCTTTGTTGAGAAGAGTCCTACTGAACATGAAAGCGGCAGATGGTAGAATTATGAAAGTTGAAGGAAAGGGGTTTGGCTACCTTTACTGTACAAATGATAACAATGTAGCCTCTGAAGTAAGATTGCCAAATATATTATATATTCCCCAATTAGAAAACAATCTAATTTCAGTTAAGAAATTTACTCTAAAAGGTTGCCAAAAAATTTGCATGATAACATTTCATGATCTCATATTAGACAGCCAAATATTTGCTAAATGCATCCTAAATGGCGTAGTCCACGAAATAAAAGGAAGTAATAAAGCTATGAAAGCAAATGAAATTACAAAAATGGTCAAAAACGACATTATGATGTGAATGTAGAATAAATTAGATACATGATGAGAAATAACCTTGTCATGGATATTGGTCACAAAACAAATATAAAACTTGCATCATAGCGAAATTAACAAGAAAATCATTCGGTTAAAATTTACTAAAGAATCACAAAACTGCTTAGATGTAATACATATGGAAATGTGTTGTCCAACAAGTAATGTTACAGTTTCTGAGGGAAAGTGTTTCTTCATAGAAGTCCTTGATAAATTGAAAGAATACATTACAGAAACAGAAAATTTATTTAATCGGAAAATTACATAGATACACTCAGATAACACAGGTGAATGTGTCAACAATGAAAGTTTTTTAAAATGTAAAGGTATACGTCAAGAATTTATAGTGTCTCACACGCCGGAACAAAACGTCATAGCAGAACGAAAAAACCACTCATTGATGGAAATGGCAAACTGTACTTTAGTAGAGGCAAATATATAAGATGCTGTTATTGGAAAGAAGCATTTAATATAGCTAATTATCCCCAAAATAGACTATCTACTGCTCTTAGAATTAATAGAACACATTTTCAAATATGGTTCAGTAAGGAACCGAACTTAATACATTAAAACAATCGGTTGCAGAGTTTACGCACTCACGCCGAAATGCAAAAAATCTAAACTAGATCAAAAGACAAAATGTTATCTTTTTATAGGTTATTCACAAAATATTAAAAATATGAGGAGGAAAACAAGTTATTTGTGAGTAGAGATGTGGAATTTCTAGAAAATGTTTCGACTTGAATGCAGATTCTCATGAAGAAACAAATGATGATAGTAAAAACATTTTTTAGAATAACAATTAATAATCAACGTGATACCAATAATCAAATACTTAACTTCACAAAACTCAATAGAAAACACTTAAATTCATGAAATAATTTTTAGGACTGTCAAATCTACAACGATGATCTACTGAAAAATCATGGTTTAAACCAGTGATTCTCAAACTGTAAAAAAAAAAAGGGGGGGGGGGGGGGGGGGGGGCGAATGGATGAAAAAACAGACAAAAACTTCAAAAAAGGTATTTAAACTATTAAAAACTACATAAAAATTATTAGGGCTCCAAAAAATCATTGGCAGGGTCGCGTGAACGAAACTGATATGGAAAATTGGGTCCCAAATATTAAAAGGTTGAGAAACGCTGATTTAAATGAAAGCTTAGAAAGACAAACCAATCTCGAGAATGATTCTGAGAACTATTCTGAAGCACTTAAATCAACATATAAACGAAATTGGGAAAGTTCCATACAAGAAGAGATTAATCGTGCTTAACAGTACGAATGATCATGGTATTTGACATATAAAACAAAACTGGATTCTATTACAAAAGAGAAACGCTTTCGTACCAGACTAGTCGCAAAGGGCTACAATCAATAATTTGGGGTCGATTATGACCAAGCTATTGCTCCCTACTAACTGTATTGAATGCGCTTAACATGTCTATCACACACTATGACATTAAAACTGCCTTTCTGAATGGCATTATTGAAACAGAGATTTATATGGAACCGCCATTTGGTCTACAAATGATTAATGAGTATTTAGTCTGTAATCTTTATGAATCCTTATATGGACTTAAACAAACAGCAAGATCATAGAACAAAAAATCTAAGATTTAAAAGAAGTGATTTTGATAACTGTCTATATACAATTAAAACAGACAATTAAACGTTTCTATTAACTTACGTTGGCGATTTTCTAACAGCTTCTAATAAGAAAGATAGAATTGAATACTACATAAATTGTTTACCAAAGGAATTTAAGGTAAATGATTTTGGTCTTTTTGAAGTAAAAAGTGAATATACCGTAATAAATGAAAGATCGTACATTGAAAAATTATTGGAAGAATTTAATATGGTGAATACCAAGAGTAGCTACATTCCTATTGATCCGGGATATTTTACAGGGGAAACGGAACAGTTTGCAGATAAGAAAACTTATCAGTAGCGATAGTATCGCTGCTCTTTTTATATATACACGTGGGAACACCAAAGTCATATAGATTATCTAAAAGTGACATAGATCTGCCGTTTAAACATCAGAAACGAACCGAAACGATTTCGTATAATGCTAGAAGACATGTAAACTAAGATGAAGTTATATTACCACCGGTGCTTACAAAGCGTAAGTACACTGGACTCTTGATATATTGCCGCGGTCAGGACTGTGGGAGAAAAATTCTCAGAAATGGCAATATATCGAGAGCCCCTTCCATGCCAAGAGAAAAGTGATTCCTGTGGTCAGGAGATCCTTCCGAAAAGAGCTATGAGCACGAAACAGGACTGACGGGAGTGTAGCTGCGGAGCGCGGAGAGAATAATTAGGGTGAGGAATTGGGGCTACTGGTGTCCTAGCGTCGAATCGCGTTAATTCGGGAAAATAACTTGAATTGCGTCTGTTGAATTGTGAAGGTCTGTTGTGTCGCGAGAACGACAAGAATGTGAACGAGGGAAAAGAATGAAAAGAGACTAGCTAGCGTTGGTTGAAGCCGAGTCGCGAGAGCCGTTGTGGTAAGTCACCCACATTTTCTATCTTAGTGATGTGTCAATCTCGATCTCGTAATCATCTAGAGAAACGAAAATGCGTTGCATCCTGAAAGTTTCCATGAGAAATTCCTTTACAGAGCGAATTGTAAGATCTAGCACAGGTGTCGTAACCTAGGCATTTGTTAATTACTTGTAAACTGACGATAGCTGTTCATCGGGCTACCACATTGTTCGATTCACGACTTATTGTACCGCTGCCGTTTCGGCAGGCCTTGTTGCATTAAACATTCCTGCGTTAATTCTTCGGTAGTCATTTCGCAATTATTCTTCTGCCATAACGAGGAGTGTCTTCCTTCCCGCTGTCCGCAAACTCCGACTGCTCTTTCGAGCTATCCAGCATTGGCGGCACACTCTCGGTCTTTGTCGGTTTTTCGGTGGACGCGACAACATTGAAGAGATATCAAGGAATCGTGGGAAGAGTTTTCAAGCATCGGAATTCATCAAGGAATACTTAAAGAGTACGTGGAGGGTATTCGGGGAATACCGATCGGCACTCGAAGAGTATATACCTGGCACCCGGTTATTGTGTGGAAAATCGCGGAAACGTGACCGCAGGGAAGAGACCGAGAGGGGAGCGCGGCCGGCCGTGAATCCGTTTGGAAAGAATACGCGTGACAACGCGTATTTGATTTGTGTCGTTGAAATGTTAAACAGAGAAATATGAAATAAGCAAGAATTATATAAACAACCGACTGAATGTTTCGTACAGTGTTTCGGTAACACCTTATAAATCGATACGAAATCATGTTGAAATACTGAAATAATGTTACCAAGTACTTATCGAATGAAGAAGTTCGACTTGTTTATAGCCCTATGTTTTTCGATACGCTTATCATCAGCTTGCCACTAGTATCGATCCATCGAGAGTTCAAATTAAATATCCTGAAGTAGCGTAATCACTACCTCTTGAATCTTACAGAGAAATGAAATTTCAATTGATCGCGTAACACGTTTATACACAACAAATTGGGTATAAATATTTTGAAACTCCATTCACGTTCTCATCCTACTGTCTAGACTTCACACCTTACATGCTGTGGCTCACGCTTCGAAGGTAGGAGAGACCGTGGATTTCGAAGGTCAAAGGTGAAAGTCAACGAAGAAGGAAGAACAAAGAACAAAGAACGAAGAACGAAGAAGCGACAGACGGCGCCATTTGAATGGAAACTGGCGCTTCATGCACTGATTCTTTCATAACCGAGACACTGCTGGGACTAAGACTAACTATCCTAATTATCCGGTTGTCCAGCGTGGAAACGATAGACACAAGCTACGGTCGATTGTCAGCTGTCTTCTCCTTGCTCGTGGTGATTTCGCCTATTTAAACAACCATTCTAATCGCACCTACATACACTACCGCTCATAAATATTAGGATAGTAGGTCTGCGTGATATTTCCGCTTTTTTACTTCATAATAGCATAATCGTTATCCATCGAGCTTTAACCCATTAACGCGAGCTTCTTAAAAAAACATCGTCAAAAAAAGTAACTTTTTTATTCCTGGAAATCATTATTTGAACACATTTCAAGTAGTATATGTAAAGTGTAGGCATAATAACTACAATGGTTCTGAGGATAACGAAAAATTACAAATTTTACCTTATTCTGTATCAGTAGATACCACAATAAATAAATTTGATTGTTGAAATAATAACGATCGTAAATAATGCTAATTTCTGAAAAGTCACTCTCCCAACGCTTGTATTTATCGATGGGTGTATGTGAATAATCACGATATTTTAGACTTACGAAAAGTTACAAAAATCACGTTAAATTATGCAAATAGTAAAATAATAATCCTTTTTTTTATACAATCATGATTTTCTTGAGATTATTTTTCGATTATTGGAGCATGTAAATGCTAATAATTATAGTAACATAAAATTGTACCCTGCTCAAGTTAACTCGAACGTGCACATTTCTGACAGTATCGTGCGCTCGAGTCATATCGAGCGTGCGCGCGCGTTAACAGGTTAACATTCCCTAAACAATATTTATTTTCGACTTTCAACAATTTCATAATGACTTAGAACATTTACTACATAATCGATTGGTGTCTTAATACTTGTGAGCGTAAACAGTTTTTTGTTTCCATTGAATTCTTCGTTATAGTTGATGGTTTACGTAATGTAAGCGTATCATGGAAGTGGATGGGTATCAAGGGAAGATGAAAATTCCTACATACGGATTAATGAAGTGTTTCTTGAAATTTCCCCTTTCCTTCCTCACTTTATGCTACTCCTTGGAACAACGTGTGCACGTTATGAAAATGCGGTTTCAGTACTTTCATTTTCAGTTGATACATACGGTGGCGCACAAAAGGATTGGAACAGTACCACGAAGATTCAGTATACAAAAGTTTAAAACTGTGGAAATAATTATATACTTGGATGTGTATTTTCTGTATGGATCGTCATTTATAATATTTCATTCGTCTATATAGTATAGATTATAGATAAATAGGACTACACAGACAGAATGGGTAACTGCAAAGCTAATAGAAATGCTTTACGGCTATGGTGTACTACAGGTACCCGTGATTATGGGTTCGGGTCGGGTCGGAAAAAGTCGGGCGGGATCGAACTGGGACTCCGACATTACCATACTGCGATGTCATGGGTCATCCACGCGAAGTAAGTCAGACACTTTTCGGTGTAACATTTCGGATTCTGTTAAAACTTAGATATGTGTAGCCTTTAGTGATATATATATGTATCTCGCAAGATTTTAAAAAAATAAAAAAAATTCTTGATTTTACAATTGCTTGAAATACAGCGTCAACCATTTTTCAGTAAATTATAACTGTTGAACTTTGTATATTTCTTATAGTAGAGACATACGAGTATCGAAAAAAATTATTGCAATTAAAAGTAATTATTTTGTAACCATTAATTTTGCAATTGTTTTTAAGAAATGTAATGTTATAATAGTGGGGCACTATTTAAAAATTTTTAAAAAAATGAAGAAGTACCTACTCCTATTGTCCTCTTTATGGACCAATTTAAAAAGATATAGATACTTTAAAATTGGCCATTTGAAAATTAATTGAATTTAACACTACGTCAAAGCACACAGGTGGATCTACCTGACATTCTTATATGGCATATGCGACCGCTGCAAGGTCTAATATCGTTAATATTCATTGGAAACTCACTCACTATCAACAACGCTCGTTGTTAGAAACACTTAAGTGTTTCACTGTTCAATGGAAAGCACGAAAAGGAAGTGAGTGTTCCGCCATCGGAGGAGGATGAGATATGATGGGATTAGATTAAAAAGGATAAGTATTTGATCGTGTAAACGTCTAATTAAATAAATGATCGATTATATAATTACTTAATTCAGCATTGCTATAAACTTTTGATGTTTCACTGTATGAATAGACTTCAGCAGTTAAATGAGACACTTTACTTGACAAACCCAACTCCAGGCCCATTTTGTATAAACTGTAATGTGCTATATAACTCGCAAAGGTCTTCTATCCCGACTTCTGATTCGCAGCTGTGAAATGAAATGCCAAGGAAACGATTTCACCACGATACAAAGCATTTATTCAAGGAATTTGGTAGATGAGCACCCGGGTACCCTGGGTATTGAACTCCGTCGTACATTCCGGGTATTGACATAATGGACATTGTAGGGGACATTGAGACGAATTAAACCAGTAGAAGACACTTTTATTCATACGATACTATGTTTACAACAGTGGAAGTACTAGAAGGAAAAGAAGCAATGCTCGAATACTGCTCTTCTGCCGTTTTTCGAGCCATCATCACTTGCCGCTTCCACTGTTATCAATTTATGTAGTATTGTTTGACTGAGAGTATCATGTTTTGTACTGGTTGAATTCGTCTTAATGTCCCCTGCAATGCAATAAGAAAAAATACGGTGGTACAAAATTATAATGTTTTTCAGAAGTTTCTTCATAAGTTTCCAAGGTGTTCCATATTAGATACTATTTTTTCAAAACTGCCGATTCTTCTTTTTTTTTTACTATAACTTCAGAATATTTAAACGTTTACATATTTAAATATTTACATATGAATATTTGTTAACTTTGTTGTATTGTGAAGTAAGTTGCATTAAAAAAGAAATATTTCTCCAGTTTTAGTGAGCTTTTAAAATGGGGTGTTCTATATTACGTATGGTTACACTACAGTCTGTGCGTATATGCATAAGTACAGTAATGTGTCAATGAATGCGACGTATTCGGATCCGTTTCAGAGCATTCATGGTAAGGCGGAAAGGTTTTCAACCCCTCATAAATTTGTTTTTCACCTGAAGCCGAACCTCTACTTAGCTTCTGTTTACTCTATTTTGATTCATTCCAGGGAACCCCCCCCCCCAGTGATGGGAATAACGCCATTGCTCGTGTCGTATTCACCGAGGAAACATTACATGTTATGGAGTATAAATCATTTAATAGGTTCCGTGCGAAGTCAGTTTTATGTAATTTGTTCTCCAGGCCGCGTGGATCACCGGTAACCACGGATACACGGTACCAATACTGTAATTCATCATAATTGTGTGCCGACAGATGATATCAGGAAGTATTTCATGATTCTGGTTTTTATTATGAACAAAATATCAAATGGTCTGAACAGAAGTTTCAACGTGAGTCATCCGTGACCCACGTGGCATGGAACGTGTTAATAATGTAAATAATGTGAATACGTAACGTGAGGTAATTTCAAAATACAAAGAGAGATAGAAAGGGAGAGCATAATGGGAACGAGATAGGTATTTCTATATAATACATTCACAAACATTTTGAAGCATAATAGCATGTTTTTATTTTGAATTTACATGTAATTAACATAGCATTTCGACAACACTATGTGATAATAGTTGTGTTCGCGTTTCCGTTATCTTGTTTCGAAATATAGAAAAACAGTCATTCGCTGGTTACTTAAACAGTTGGTATGGCAACAAGAAATTGTATTGCCACTAATGATAGCATTGGAAATCGTGTATGATTACATTTTTTTCATTCTACGATGTTTATGTATCTAGCTGTAAGACTCTACGAGAAATATATCTGTATTTCTCGATTCTTACGTACGTTAAAGGTCTCCATTTCTTCATCTGGATTCGTCAGCGATACATTAAAAAAAATCTATTAATTCCGATTTCATTCTACCTCATCGACGAATTATGGTATAAAGCTGAATTTAAACATTGACGCGATTAATGAACAAATATTGTACTTAGAATTTTCAAAACGTGCCATTTCTTCTCCCTCTTTGTATGCATTTAGAAATTACTTCACGTTACATGTTGAGATTATTAAACAATTGATACTATACATGTACTATGCACATACATATACATAGTATGTACTATGAATGTCACTTCTCCTGACTTGAGTGTATGTATGATTTTATGAGTAACCAACCGACTATGAAATCGCAGCATGATAATGTCGGGATCCCAGCCGATCCCGTTCGACTTCTTTCGGCCTGCCCGAGCATTCGTACGTACGTACATACATACGTATGTATGTCGGGAACCCGACCGAGCCCGCCCGACTTCTTCCGAACCGACCCGATCACTTGGGTACCGACATGTACGACTATCCATGCATCCCTATTTACGACACGACTTATTCTGTCCATGTAGAGTTATTTTAAGACCTATAGATGAGAAATACGTAATACAATAATTGTTACAACGATTATACGTATTTATATATTGCACCGTAACAATATATTTATATACTATTGTATATTATTCAAAGAATCCTTTAATTTGTTAACCGCGGAAGATGAGTGTAACTCGCCGTTTGTATTCACCGTACACTCCGACAATTTTTCATTCTTGCTGTTTATTTGCCTCAAAGTTCGTAAATCTATTTTACTATAGGAATATAGTGTTAAGTAGATCGTAATCTATACATTGCTCTTGATTTTCGTTAATTCATCATGAACTGTTCATACGTAAGTGCTCATAGTCGAAAAATGTCTCGGGTAACAGAAAATTTGTACTATGAATTACGGTAAGAAAGGAATTTCTTTAACGATGAGCTGCTTCCTGAGTGTCTAACAAAAATACAATTACTAGATATTTGAACTGAATATTCTTAGCAGTAATACAATGCTACGTGCGATTGATAGAAGCGTTATTGAAACTAGTACCGCAGAAAGGTCTTTCATCTTTGATCTCGCGAGAAGTAAATCGTAAATTAAGCGACTGTCACGAATAAACAGCATATCGTGTCTTGTTAGCCTTGTTGCCAGAATTTACAGTAGGTACCTACACCACTTTTCATAACGATAAACGACTGAATTGGCGCAAGTACAAGACATACAGTGGCGAACAAAAGTATTGGCACAGGAGGTATGACTATACATAATGTTAAATAAATATAAAAAGAACGCAGTTTCTTGTTTAATCCTTTTTTCAAATATAAGTCTGGAGTCCGCGAAGTTCAAATATATTACAAGTCATAAAAGTTAAATAGACCTGTAACAAAGAGAAAAAATAAAAACCACATCGTGGCTAGTTTTCAGCGGAACAAAAGTATTGGCACACCTACGTTTTTTTAATATAATTTATTATATTGTAAGATCTAATATTTGGTATTTAAACCTTTTCTTCTAATAACTTCTTTTAATCGATTAGGCATTGAATTCACTAATATTTTCGTTATCACTGACCCTATTTTATGCCATTCTTCTAAAATTGCTTGTTTTAACTGTTGTTTATTCACAATATGGTGTTTTTTTAATCTTCGAACTAATTCGTTCCAAACATGCTCGATAGGATTTAAATCCGCTGACTGTGGTGGAGTGGGTAACGTATGAGGTGTGCTGAAAACTATCCATTGTCGAACAATATAGGCGGTGTGCTTAGGGTCATGATCTTGTTGGAAGTAATAGTCGTTTCCGAGATATAATTTGTTCACGCTTTTTTTAAGATTCTGTTTTAAAATGTTTAAATAAACATATTTATCCATTATAGTATCAATAAACACAAGCTCTCCTAGGCCAGAAGAGCTCATGCACCCCCATACTAGCACACCGCCACCCCCATGTTTGACCGTTTTACTGGTGTTCCTTTCATTTAATTCTGTGTTACATTACCGCCATACTTTAACTTGCCCATCCGATTGATAAATATTAAATTTCCTTTCATCCGAAAATAAAATTTTGTCCCAAAAGTTTAAATCTTTATTTACATACATTTTTGAAGATTCTAATCTTTTTATTCTGTTCGTCTTACTAATGAGCGGTTTCTTTCTTGCGATTCTTGAATTATATCCAGCAGCTCTAAGAGTTCTACGGATAGTTGTCGGATGAACTTTTACATTATTTTCAGTTTCTAATTGTGCTGCTTCTTCTGAAGAGGTAGCAGTAGGATTTTTTTTTATTGTGTTAATAATTTTTCTCTTCTCTCTAACGGTCAATTTTTGTAGCCGGCCACTTCTATCAGAATTTCCTAAATTTTCCGTGTTAGAAAATCGTTTAACGACACTTCTTATCGTAAAACGACTTCTATTTACTATTTTTGCGATAGCTGAGTAAGACTTTCCTTCTTCTATCTTTTTATTCTGTTCGTCATACTAATGAGCGGTTTCTTTCTTGCGATTCTTGAATTATATCCGGCAGCTCTAAGAGTTCTACGGATAGTTATCGGATGAACTTTTACATTATTTTCATTTTCTAATTGTGGTGCTACTTCTGAAAAGGTAGTAGTAGATGGGCATGACAGTCGTACAAACATTCGAAATATTTATTTGAAAATTCCCTAGAAACATGAAATTTTTATGTGTGCCAATACTTTTGTTCCGCTGCAAACGAGCCATGATATGGTTTTTATTTTTTTTCTTTGTCATAGGCGTATTTAACTTTTATGACTTGTAATACATTTGAACTTCGGAGTCCAGACTTATATTTGAAAAAAGGATTAAACAAAAAATTGCGTTCTTTTCATATTTATTTAACATTATGTATAGAAATACCTCCTGTGCCAATACTTTTGTTCGCCACTGTATATAT
>NW_015374163.1:211192-233021 GCF_001272555.1 Dufourea novaeangliae | reverse complement strand
GGCATTCCGCGATACCGTGACATCGCAAATGTCACGAATGGGTGACAATAAAGAAAAGAAAAAGGCGAGATAACATTGTCATCTCGGTGTAGCAAAATACGACGAGATAGCTGTATGCTGATAGTGTTTGCAGAATGATTACTTGGTTCAAAATACGAAAGACCTATGGTCTAACTTCAGAATTTAATTTGTACTTGTATACTGTCGAATGTGCGAGTGTTTGATGAACGTGTTAAATTACGATAACTCCATATTTATTCTTACTTAAGGAAAATTTGAAATATGATCTCTACATTCATTTATTGTTTAACCTGTTAACAGGAGAGAACACGGTAAGTTGTGACTTGTATTTAATCATATCTGCCACTCATTCTACATTTAATTAACATTAAACTGCATATTTCAATTAATGTAAATTATATCTTATTCGCGTTTATTACGGAGTAACATACATCGGACCGTTTTTATTTGTCTTCAACTGTGATTATGAGAGCATATAAATTCAAAAATTTACACATTAGCAAATTGAAAATTTTACAAATTTACTGTGAAGGTGTTTTTTTAAACACCTTCCTTTCATGTCTGAATTTGAGATATCAAGTAATAAAACTGACAATTAGCTTATTATACAAACAATTAACATACATTGTAAATACAAATATAGTTATGATTATGTGTGCAAACATACGTACATTTACCTGAAAAAAAATAATTGTTATTTTTGAAATACAAAAAGCAGACATAGGCAAATGCACATAGGATGACTCTTTCCAACTTTTAATATTTCTTTCTGCATTTTTAAACGACCAACTCTCGTTATTTCCGAAATCATTGTTTTAACAAACCATTTTTTCATTATTTCATTAAATTTAAGAAAATAATGGAAACGGGCAGTAATGTTGAATGTAGATTCGATAAGGTCCATCTTTCGATTTTGATGAAACTTAGTAAAATTGTTTCAAATACTCTCAAACGAACATTTGTAAAAGCTTTTTTGGAGCATTTGAAAACTAATATACATGCGTACATATATATGTACGTATATACGGAATACTATAAATTTTTATTGTATATATAGAGATATATTTACATATGTATATTAATTTTCAAATGTGCCAAAAAATCTTTTGTTTATTTGGGAGTATTTGAGAGAATTTTACCAATTTTCATCAAAACCGAAAGGTAAACATTTTCAGAACAACAATCGCAATGTCGATACAACGCTTGCTGCTAGATCCATATACACAATAGTACATTTTGATTTTGGTTTCTTTTGGTGGAAGCCGAACACCCGATGTATCATCCACTTTTTTTTTTATTAAATATTTAGCGTATCTAGCATGTCAAAACAAAGAATTGTACTTCGAATGATCAAAAACAGTACTAACTCCGTATATCACAAGGGATAGTTGACCCGATTAGACTGCTTATTTTTTTCGCCACCAGATTGCGTGACGTAAATGAGTAAATCCCAATAAAACTAACATCACTGTATGACAAACACATTGTATAGAAACACCTCCATTGTCGGTCACTGAATCATGAAACCCTCCAAAAGTAAGTCTAATTTTACTGTTTCTTGATAGCAGAACCCGAAGAAATCGAACTATATACAGGAAGAGAGTGAAATCCTTTTTCTAAGAACAGTTAAACTTTTATCCGCTACCGATGATCAAGAATGCCGGATACTACGACCAGTTGTGTGGATTCTCTACCGGGTGAATCGTGAGATCGAACGATCTAGATCGTACCGTGGGGGCTCTCGTTACGCGTTGAACAACGTTTCCGAGGCACAACTCACGCGACTCTTGCCACCGGACTGACAAAAGAAATAGGCGCAAGGAGAGCCAACGAACGTCGCTTTCCAGCGCAGAAGAGCGTGTCGCCTCTTTCAAGACGAGGCACGCTGGTTTTCCTCGTCGTCGTCGTCGTCGACATCAGCAGCGTGCGTATGCACGGAACGCGTCTAATTGTAAAACGCGATGACTAAGAACAACGTATGATTCAGTCCTGATAGCGAGTAGAATAGATAGCGACGACTATGCAAAAACCGGATACAAACTTTCAGAATCGATTCAATGCATTCTCTTTCTTTGCTTCCTGAAGCAGCGCCCAATGGCATTTCTTTTATGCTGCGCTGCTCGATTCATGGATTCAAGTGAGCAGGACTAAAAACGCAAAGTCTAATCTGTTCAGCGACTGTGAAAACTCGGTCTCGTTAAAAGAGATCCGGAATTAATCGATTTAGAGTTCGACAAGCTGATGGACAAACTACAGAGAAGGAAATCTGAAGAGAAAACAATGGCATAAAAACTGTCCGACTGGAATTAGACATGTACCTACCATCTTGTTGTTTATTGAATGCTAATTCATGGTATTGTGAATACACACTAATCGACAGGTTCCTATACTTTATGAAATATATTTCTGCGGATTTTTTTGCATTGTATACTATATGATAATTTGTTTCTACGTATAGCAGCCTTCACGAAAACGGATTACTGTTTCACGCCTCGTTTACCTTCAGTCAGGGAAAAGTAGAAACAACGTGCACCCAGTTCCAAATAATAACATGCTCGGGCACATCGCAAGGATCCATGAATTTGAGAAGCTTATATCGCTTATTATTTCCGTAGATGGGAGAAATAAGGACTCACGGACAAGTCATTAAAGACGCTGATTATGATTACAACATTCCGTGTAGCCAAAGAAAGAAAATAGTAAAAAACGCTCGGCTTCGCTGCCTGAAAAAATGACTATTTTTCTGATCGCCGAGGAAACTGCTCTTACACATTATTCAGAGTCTATCGAGGGCAAGTCACGGTTCAGTCGTTTGCGCGTTGCGTACAGACACGATTTACGTAGCAACACGCGAGCCGGGCTTAAATAGCTCGAGAGACACGTTAGCCCGCGATCAATGTACCATTCTCAGCTCATAACGATAATTCATCGGAAGACAATGCAAAAAGTTGACTGTCTACAACGCGGTGTAACGCGTATCTACGTAGAAACAGGGTTAGGATACCGAATATAACGGGTCAATTAACCGAATCGGATGACGGAGCCGGATTATTTTCAACCCGTACTAAAATCTCGTGCAAAACTTTCATTGAAAATTTTAGTCTATGTTTTAGCATAGGCTTAGAGTCAGGGTCTCAAGGTGAGCCACATCCGTCGTCCGAGGGTTAAAAGGACAATTAAAACATGGCCGAATGTTCAGATTAATTTGCATATGCAAGGCATTTTAATCGCCATGAATGACTATGGCGATAATGCGCCAAAAAAGCGATTATCAGGAAGATCTGTTATTGTGGTCTCTGGAAAACCACAGTTATGCTATATTATTAAGTTGATTCCATGCGGAGAATTAATCAATTTTCGGACCTTTTTATCATTATTACAGTGGTAAGACAAATATTTACTATTACACTTGCTGATAACGTTCTTACCAATATGGTAAGACAAATCGCATGATATCCTCCGATTGACAATCTACGATAAAGCCATTCAACTCGCGTGACACAAGGACGAGCTTAATTATTAATGCCCAAGGTGCCTATCTATTCCTGAGAATTTTTACCGCAGTTAACCAACGGTCAACAATCTCGAAAGGTCAGAGATTGAATAGTCGTTAGCCTTTTTCCATGTGGTTCTGTTGCACTCCGCTCTTCGCAAACATGAGATATCATTGGTCATAAGTATAGACATACTTTTTGCTAGTATACTATGTATATATGAAGAATTTTCCTTGCGTAGTGAAAAAGACAAAACTAAACTTCATAATTATTGTACTTGCAACACTTTACTAGTGCCCGAACCATAATTCTTTTAGGAAACTAATGTTTTCGCAGGCGTTTTAACGTGGGCATATTCTTCGAATTGAAAATGAAAAATGTGCCTTTCTATATTACAGTTACCTGTAGTATGTTTCGTTTAAGTAACAATTATTAATAAAATACATTTGTCTTATATATTAATGATTCAATCAATCGAATTCGTAGCGAAGATTTGAAAAATAAGTTACGTTATAAGTACGTATAACATTCTACAAGTATTAAGCTGCATCTACACGATATACCAAAACAGTGTTAATACAAGACTGTACAAGTTTGTACAACATTTCGCATCTCATCTTTAATAATCTTGATAAATAACACATAGTTTGCTTTATAACACGAGAAATGTTATATAACACTTTTATTTCAGTTTTTTCTAACGAGTCTTATAACTGCGCTATAGTGATTAAGTTCTCGCTGTAGATGGAATAATATGTATATTACGTCAATGTTTATATAAAGTTTCGTCATTTTTACGAGAAATTCCACCACAGAACGTGAATAACAAGCATCGGAATCGGCGACAGGGAGAACGCAAACTGCTGAATCGCGCTTACGCATTAGACCTTAAACCGAAAAGGCAAATATTATTGCATCGCAAGTACGTGCGAAGCGCTAGAGATTTTATTCCATAAACAGAACAAGCTGATGTGTTTTGCGAACATTCGAGAGTTTCTTCTATATTGGAAATCACGTATGCGATATACATACATATACCTACCCACATGCAATCGCACGCGGCACTGTATTACATTTTTTCCACAGCACCAAAAGCAATTTCATGTAATGGACTCCCATTGTGCAATCGTCTTATGTAACTCAACAAATAATTATGCCTTCATCAGTAATACGTGTGCTACTTTGAATTCAAATTTGTAAAGTAGGTAATATCGGAGCGGTAATAATATGTAACAAATGCGCGTATCATCGTTTTATAACCAATCGTCATTGCGGTTAAACCTTATTCAATAACTCAATGTTGTGTACCTAGAAACACGTATTCATCAGTTGAATGGTGTAACTCTGCCGTACGTACATCTACCACAATAGACATATAAAAGAGAGAAAAAAAAAGGGTATACTTAGCCGGATACTGGGGTCAAAAGTGGCCTTAGACCGATTTGAACTGGCGTTAAACTATTCGAAATCTTGTCAAGAAAAAACAGTTTGCACCAACTTTCAACCCTTTATCTTGGCCAGGAGGGTAATAATCATAGGGAAAATTCTGATTGTGCGGTTTTTCCTCTATGTTCCTTATTTAATGGCATACAAAAATTCTATAAAAAAATCCGATAGATAGTAGTTACCATTATATCACCAGAGAATTTTTCTGATTTTTTGGTTGAAAATCCAAATTGTCAAAAACAAAAAACGCAAAAAAAAAGGTTTGAAAAAGTTGATTTCTTGTTAAAGTTTAAAAGATACTAGATTTGTATAATTACAGTAACAAAGTATCATCAGAAGTATTGTCCTCAATTTTTTGGAGATTTGTTGATAGCGTGTGCAGCGGTGTGGGTTTTTTTCCCGTACCATTACTGCGTATCCGCATGAAAACGGAGGATGTGACCTGTCGCAAAAATGTCCAAACGTTCGAGTGTCCATGGCAGGAATGAGTAATGAGAGGTTCAACGAAACAATATAACGACGATACGATACGAGGATACGTAACAAATGGATACTGGCCTTTAGCCGCTATACCAACGACACTTTCGAAGTTTTAGTATGTAATGGATAAAGCATGATTTTAATTAAGGTAATTTTACTTCTGCAACTTATAAACTTTTTTACTGGATATGTAAATGTTGAAAATCGTATAATATATATATTTAATAAAGGAAATATAAAAATTGAAAGTATAGGTTACTTTTTCATGGGGAAAAAAACGAAGAAATAGATTTGTGATTTTTAAAACTGCGGCACACGATAACAACAAAATCTCCAAACAATTGAGGAGAATACTTGTGATGATATGTAGGTATTGTAATTATATAAATCTAGTATCTTTTAAATTTAAATGTCAACAACAAATCCGAATTTTTCGGATCAATGGGTCTAAAAGGGCACTTTTGACCTTCTTATCTTAGGGCTATACCCTTTGTGAAAAAAGAAAGAACTTTTTATTGTTGAATTGATATTCCTTATATTGGATACTCCATATTGCATGTGTATACACATTTATAAAATGTGGACTGAATTTCGGGTTTCAGTTAATGATAGTTATGAACATATAAAACAAATAAACGTTTAACACTAAACCTACCGAATCCTTCAGATAGGTAGGAATTACTACCCCAAAACCGGTCATTTTGACCAGTTGTGGTAGGTTTAGTGTTAAGCAAAAAAATTGATCGCACATTAAGTGAGTTACAAACTAAAATATGTTTATTATACGTCGTCAGATTTACTGTTATACATTTTACTGTTTCTTTATTAACAAAATAATTATTACTATCACAGTTAATCTTGAATTAAATGGAAACGTGCTAAACTTGCTAATACTATTTTTATTTAAATGCTGTTTCCCGAATATCAAAAAAATTTTTTTATCGTTTACATGTATGATTATTATAGTTAAAACTTTATTAATCTCAAAAGTCTCTCTTCTTTCACACTTGTGTGTTCCATAATTATAATAGGATAACTATTTATCGATTTGCTTGTGCCATGTATAATAGTTTTCAATTTTCGATCTGTCTAACTCAACGAACCCCAAGCAAAAAGATGTCACTCAAAAGCCAAACCCCAGTTTTTATACGCATAAAATTATAGTATACTACATGCACAATTCATTCAATTTGTCCCTCCGAGCGTCTGTTTAAATTTGAATTTCATAGAAGGTATTTTCAGAATTGGTCAGCTTCAATCTCGATGGAATACAATTACCTACACTTAGTTTATATGTATATTGCAGGAACGACAATAACAATCGACTGACACGCCTATTCTCAAACATTGCCTTCATGTCTGTAGAAATGAAAATACCGGCATCGCTTACAAGTGTGTATCAAGGTAACAGTGGAATACATAAAAGGGAACGGGATAAGTACGTTGAACTTTGTATGCGAGTGAAACGCGTTTTCCACGTGCAACAAAGAGACGTGCATGTACCCGCAGCACACAAATGTGCAATGTTGTGCAGAAAAGCTGAAGTTGACTGCTCATAAAACACCGTGATTCGGGCGTCGCTGCATGAGCACGAGAACTTTCCTGCACATAATGAAACTGGACGCGCGTTCGCGTCGAAAGAGTAAATGCACGCACGTGCACCAGGCTTGTGCACGTGAAGTTGGTGTTGGTGTGCCGTTTCCATTCTCCCTCCTGGTTTCATTTTCGCCTCTTTCGTCGTGCTCTACTGCAGTATGTTCGTCTGATTTTATTGGCTAGTGAAATTCGCATGCTATGCTCAAAAAACAGCGTCTCCAACAGAAAAATTATTGGAGAATTCGCCCTTGGTTTCTTGTTCAACTACGAAAATAAAATCAGGCTTGACTAACGAATTCACTGTCATGGCGGTTACCGATGACCGACAATTGAGTTTTTAGTTTACGTATTGTCGCTTCGTTAATCACGGAGGTCGTCATTTTAATATATTTAGGTAGTATCTTCTGTATCTGGACCAGAGTGTCTACTTTTAAAAAAAAATGACATTTTACATGTTTCCTTATCAAATATTCCACTCTTTTCGATGGTAAAAATTATTTCGTTCCAAGTCGTCTAGTTTTTATTACAGGTACATACATAATAGTCTAAAAATGATATTACGTTCATATTTTTAAAACAGTTTAAAGTTCATCATATAGGGGAATTAATGTAAAATTCACGATTTCTACATATAGAGACTTGCCTTAAATGCAGTCAATAGTTCGAAGGTAGCGATTGTTTCTCGCTCAATTCTTACCGAACGGTTCCGAAGTTACAAGGTTTTCGCACCTTTGATTTGCTCTCTTCTGAAGTTTGAAAAGTGTGACTTAATACACTTTTGATAACTAATTGTTTAAAAGTATTTTACTAAATCCTATTGTATAAAAATGATTTAAATTTAGAATATTCGGAGGGAACAAAGACTTTTATATAAGTCGGCATCGACTTTTGGCAGCCTTAGCAACGAATACTAAATGACAGCATGAAATTGTGGATTACTCGTCAGAACAATTAATATATAAACTTTCGATTATCATTTGCTGTATTTAAACAGTACACATGCTCGGTGTTAACTGAGTTCATAAAACTGTTACACTATTGGTGCAGTACAACCTCCCTGGAGTGCCGACCACGGGAACGTTTTTAAAACGTGCGTCTGCTACGCACGCAGATCTAAGAAAACCCATCTGGGCAAAGAAGCCACATGTGCGCGTCGTTCGTGATTGTAACCCCCCCGCATTCGGTACACACGGGTGAGCCTAAAGGGTACACGCCGTTTCCATGCTACCTTCGCGTTTCCTTTCTTTCTTCTCGTTTCCTCGCCTTTTTGTTCGTTCGTCTGATTTACTTTTTTCCATGTCGCAGCACGAGAGTGAGAGCGTTCAACGAAACAACAACCATACGCTCAGTCTCATTTTTCGATAACAATTTTCGTCGACAAACACCACGTTTTCGTATTTCGGAAATACTTTTCTCGATTCAATGCGCTGGGAAACTACATTCTGTTCTTTCAATGGATCGTTTCGAAACAAAGAAACGTCGGTCGTCAAAATCGCCGTGCAAACGCCAACAGTAAGGTTCCGCACACTCTAAGCGATTTCAATTATTTCCCAAGGTTCTCCTTGAACCGACATACATGGTATTATTCAAGCACATGCATTGTGATTGCAAGAAAAAAAAATAATGACGATTAACATCCGGCGAGGACGGCGCTGCCATACGGACCGTCTGTGCTTCGAAAATATCGAAATGTAGGCACGATCAACATATACGACACGCTGAGATACTATACTATACAGGGTGTTCCACGTTAAGTGTCGTCACGAAATATCAGGACGGATTTGTCTTGAACTCTACCAAAGATTGTGTTAAACAAGAGTTGAACTACATTTTACTAGTGTGCATAACTTTCGTAAATCAGAGTTCCTTTATCTGCATTTTTTTTAGAGAATTAGGTGTTACACCTTTTGTTTGTTTTTAAACGAAACCATAGCATTTTGTAAATATTTTTCAATAGAACAAATCGTGACAAATCTAACGACTGTAAATATTAGTTCAAGTGACTCGAGTTATTTCGTGAAGTTAGGGACATTACTTTACTAAATGATGTGTAAAAAAGAATTTGAAAAAGTTGCATTGGTCGGAATCGCGAAGGAAAGGGTAAAGGTCGCTTTTTACAACTTTTTAATCTAAAGTTATAATGAAATTTAATAAATACATATCGAAGATTGATGTATAATTATATACATACTGAAATTTTCATTGAAATCAGTTGATATAGAAACGAGTGACGAGCATTATTAACATAAATCTTCGATATGTATTTATTAAATTTTTATTATAGCCTCAGATTAAAAAATTACAAAAAGCGACCGTTACTATTTTCTTCGCGATTTCGACCAATGCAACTTTTTCAAATTCTTTTTTACACATTATTTAGTAAATTAATATCTTTAACGTCACAACAGAACTCAAATCACTTGGACCAATTTTAAAACAGTTGTTCTGTTTTAAAGAGTATTCGAATACTTTTGTGACCAACTGTATATCAAAACGTTCACTTCAGAAACAATCGAACGCTCAAATGTACATAAAAATGTACCGCGATATTGCATAACTCCTGTTGACTTTTTATACGTTATTTGTATCGTCCTGAGAACATATTTACAGTCGGTGGATCTCTCACGATTTGTTCTAATAAAAAGTATTTAAAAAATGCTACAGTGTCGTTTAAGAAACAGAAGGTGACACGAATGTGAAACTCTGATTTACGAAAATTATGCACACTATAGTAAAATGTAGTTCAACTCTTGTTCTACACAATTTTTAGTAAAGTTAGGATACATAAGTAGTACACTATCTCAACATACTGTACACAAAATTTCCAGACCTTGATTGCACAAGTTACGTACCTAATTGTTAGTTCAATTAGTAGTGTTTCACAATGTTTATGCAGATTTATAATTCCCTAGAGTAATATACTGGAACAAGGAAAAAAGAAAATTGACTTTCTTCGTTAGACTCCATTGGATTAAAGATAAAAGAAAAACTCGATTAGGCTACGGCCAAGTTCTTGAATTTACAAATTTCCATTTCTTTTCCTTTAACAATTTTTTATGTTCTTGTCTAAAACAGCGCTTGGTATATTATAGGAAGAAAAAACTAAGAGTTTCGGAAAAGTATGAAAGTAAAATTATCTATGTTTATCTAATCTGTTAGAATAGAAGTATTCCGATTGCTCAATAACCGTGAATATTTTGGTTGCCCACACAAAGGTTATCACAAACAGATGTAATTGTTATAGCGCCCAGTTCACAAATTCTTGCAAATATGTAGGTACTCCAATTCTTTATAATATCTTAAGGTTTCATTAAATATTGCCAACGAAATATCAAGGATATATTAGATACATCTAGTAATGAATAAGAAGCTACATTCATGGCACACCATCATATGGTGGCATATTCAAAACATCGATGCCATACGAAAACATTTTTATACTCATTCTCGACAATTTATATGCGTAAGCATATATCCGTAATGGTAAACGAGAAAGGGGAATCCTGGCCAAAACCTACCATGCAACGCGGTTCGCGTGCAGAATACCTTATCGATTGCTCGTTAACAACATTGCGTATATCCATCCTCGCAGTCCGTTTTCGACATAGCTACCCCATGGTTAATGCATTCCATAACGGGTATACACGCGTATCTCTATGTTTTATCATAAACGTCACGACCACTGTGGTTTTAGGGCTTACCCGGAAGAAGACAGCCCAACTCACAGTACACATGATGCAAATGTTAGTTTCATGTCCTGACCTTACCCACCCAAAGCAAAATCAATTATTTTCTACAGTTATTTAACTTGATTATATTATTCGTATAATATTATACTAAGCAATATTGCAATTACAATGTTGTTGTTGATATTATTCACAGAAAAGCTTTTGTCGGTCAATTTTGGAAATATATTCGGAGCAAAAAATTCAGAGTTTATCCCCGATGGTATTTTCTATATAAATAGTTTCTCTTATTCCATACAATACAGTAATTCACAATTAGAACTTTCACTTTGAAATTGAGCAGCGGTGAGAAGGCAACACGCTTTTTTAAACGTTTAAACATCTTTCGTTATTTGTCCCTCCTTTTTCCAACTTAATTTGTCCCTCGGTGTCAAATTGAATACAGGATATGTTCAAAGTTGAAAATTTGCATTTTTTTTTTAAATCGAATTTCTCAGAAACCGAGGGTGATGGCAAAAAACTCTTTACGGATTCGTATTCAACAAAAAAAGTCTATAAGAATCAGTATAAATGTTCTTCGGGACAAAAATCATGTTGACCAGTGTAATCGTAACAAGATAAGGTTACTCGAGCAACAATCAGAAGCCTCAAGAAAGATAGAAGCTTTACTTAAAGTGAGTATACCTAAGTCCAACGAGTTCAACCAAGAGAAAAGTACCACACAAGAGTACGCTATAGATGCTTACACGTGCAATAAGGGCACGTAGCCGTTGGCATCGAACATTCGATTAGACCGCAACCAGCGTGAATTATGAATACTAAAGCTCGAGCAGCATGCACGCTACCAAACGTGTTTAAAAGAAATCCGAATTAAATAGGCAGAAGAATTGCTGCTCCTAGTCGATTACTTGATTTACGACTTTCTTTCAATTACCCATATCGCTTCCACGTTAGGTCCATACCGGCAACCACTCGCGCTTTTCATTTTCGTTCCTTAAATCACAAGCAATTTCCTCTTCATGCCGTGCTTGTCCTTTTCTCATTAACGATTAACTAATCGCTCGCCAGAACGAAAAACAACAAGTCATTAACGATGAATTCATTATTCCGGTCACGCGGCGGAACACAACAGAATAACTCATTCGAAATAGCCACCTGATACACACAGAATACTTATGCACCCGCACTAATCACTATTTCTACCTTTCTCAACAAGGTTCGTGTTCCGAGTAGGTATAATATTTTAGTAATGCAACGCCTGCACGCTCGGCCGACATGCCTTTCTTCGAGTCTCACCTTTGAGCGCTGGCACAAACAACTTTTTTCCCCGGCAGATATTCAATTCTT
Source organism: Dufourea novaeangliae (assembly GCF_001272555.1). Classification (NCBI taxonomy): domain Eukaryota; kingdom Metazoa; phylum Arthropoda; class Insecta; order Hymenoptera; family Halictidae; genus Dufourea; species Dufourea novaeangliae. The sequence continues at coordinate 220,951 of NW_015374163.1, read as the reverse complement.
AAGGATATCACGGCAAAAAGAGGCGTTCCAACGATTCCAGCAGCAACTAACCTTCCGCACACGCGAAGTTTTTTTCAAGTCCTAATGCACACTTATTAAACTGTTTCTGGAGAATAATTATGTTAATCAAGCATTTGAGGTGTGTTGAGGACTTTACAGTTTTATGTGAAAAATAAATGGAACCTCAATGATTATATCATGATTGCATAGTAAATACAGTGAGTCAAAAGTGAGTATACAGTTTCAAAGTATGGGATTCATTCATACTTATTTCTCTCAATTTAGAATCTAACGTTTCGCCTAGGTGCTCTGTTACATTCAGATCTGGTGACTGTGCAGGAGGACTTAACTGATTGAAAGCGTTTTCTAGCAAATAAGTTTTAACCACCTTTGCTATATATTTTGGGTCATGATCTCATTAAAAGGCCCATGATGCACTTGAAGCTAGATTTGATTTTGAAATATTTAAACATCCAAATTTGTCCGTAGTACTATGAATAAAAACCGATTGTCCTACACCAGAGGTTAACATGCTGCTCCAAATCATAATAGTACATTCACCATGCTTAACGATATTTACTAATTTTTGTGGTCATAGCTTCGAATTTCATTTTATCAAATTTTTTAGCTGCCTATTCATCTCGAAAATGTTAAGAAAATCATATTCAACTGTATTACTGCCATGATCTTGTAGTAGTAGAATGCTACCGAAGTATTACACGAATCTAACCTTTGAAAGGTGTATACTTAGCTTTGACTCTGACTGTATATATCATAACGCTATACATACATACATGCATACAGGGTGTTTCGTTTAACTGGAAACGGTGGAATATCTCACGAAGGATTAAAGTTCAAGAAGTATCAAAAAAATGTTCATACAAAAGTTGCTTGTTGTGCTAGTAGTGCTGTAAGTGTAGTAGTGGGGGAGATATCAAAGTCAAGTTAATTTTTTTAAATGGTACCCTGTATTTTTTTATTTATATTATGATAGTGTTTGTTGAGACGAATACAACGAACTCCCACATGATATCATTCCCTGTAGTAGGAAGCGATAAATTAGTAAGATTTTAAGAAGTCAGTTCAACGCAAATCGCCTAGTTGAACCCGTTGGTTTAGATTAGTTTAGAAGGTGTTACACGAATAGCAAGAATAATTCTGTACAGGGTAAATGTTCCTAATACTGTCACTTTATTTATTTCACTTAATAACAAGGAAACGTATAAAAAATTATGTACAAAAAATTTTCATTAGTAAGTTGGAACTTTGATTTACATAAAAACAAAGAAATACATGTACGTACTTGCGTATACCTGATATTTAAAAATTAATGTTGAAAAATGATAGTGCAATTTGAGCGTTAAAAACACTACTACGTAAATAGGAAGTGATGGCGAAATCATAGTAAAGAAGGAGGGGCAATTTTACTATTTAACCTGCATCTATTGTACAAAATAAATTCTTACAGTACATAAGAATTAGTTTAATTTTTGGGTGACAGTTATAGACACTGGGATAGCACGGAGATTTTAATAAATTATGAATTCTTTATATTTAATGCGTGAAACTATTTTTTTTAATGAAAGAGATGTTAAATAATACTATGTTTCAAACTGAGTCGATTTTTAGGTTAAACAACACGTAAAATAATTATATGGAGTTACGCTGCAATCTTCAGGTGGCAGTAATTAGGATATCTACTCTAGGTAAATAAACGTTATGGAAATAAACATTCTATTTTGGTTTAATTCTGGATTGCAGTAGCCTTTAGTCTCGATTTTCAGATATTGCTGTTTAAAGGGTTGCATACATTATTTGTTGTGTACAATTTTATAAACAATAGTTCAATACGACACTTGTGACAATAGTTTAGTATAAAAATTTCTTGTAACTTCTATACAAGGACGACCGTTAAATGTATCATTGGAAGTAATAATAGTATAGTACACGGGACTGGAATTTAGATATGTTCAATAATTCTAGCAAATTCTAGTAAGTTGGGCTTGTCAATGGTTTTTCAACAGCTCAACTGACTGCACAGGCTACAAGTTTGTCAGATAGGTACCTTATTGTATTTCTGAAGCTACAGTAGTACCTAACAAGAGCAGTTGATTATGCAAAACGGAAGTATTACCTTGAAAAAATCTATTTTAACCTCTTACTGCCGAGATATCACATTTGGATCGTAAAGCCCGAGGTGGAGTCTATGAGACTACTGTACTTCCGGTTTATTCACACATAAATATAATGGATTTGTGACAAGTTATTTTACTACTTTCCTTTAGTTACACATTCTCTTAAATAAAAATCACAAGTAATAGGTCCAGTTTACTAATTTCTTCCATTTAATTTAAATCAATAAAACATATAACCTTACTTTTGAAACAAATGTATGCGATGAATATATGTATATGAAGTTCTATGTATATTATAGGACTTTTATAATTAAATATTGACAACAGAATATAGTTGTATAAGGTAGATATTGATATATGCAATATATAAAAACCAACTAACAATTAAATTATGAATAATTACAATAGTTTGAATTACATCGATACGTAGGTTCTATTGTACGAGTTACACGTCGTCCGTACAATCTCCACACACTTTCCTCCGTACACCGCCGGTAAATTGGCCCATTGGATAAGAAACATAAATAAGCTGTTTTTCTGAACTTTTTTCTTAAACAAAATATACAATATTTCTTTACATTTAATTCTTCCACTGTAGAGTGTGATGTCGAAGCTTCTAGGCTCAGAATTCCCCATATTCTATCCATTCCGAATCCGACATATCACTATCAGTATTTTACTTCACTAATTTTTCGTTTTCCATTAGTTATTTTACCGACAACGACAAAAATTACACAGTTCACAGAAAACGAAACTGTTGCACTATGACGGAAGCGGAGTCTATCAGACTCCGTCGCCCACTCATTAGCTTTCATTGTAAAAAATAAACAAGCTACGTCGACTAAACTGCTTGAAAAAGGCTATCGCAGATGTATTGAAAGGTATACTAGGTAAGAGCGATCAATTGTATACAAAATCGAAAAGAATTAAGAAAATAAGATCAGCTGAGTTTCTGCGACTCCACCTCAACAACAGAGGGTTAAACAGAAATATCGAGGGATTAAATATTCATTGCAAATGCAGTCAACAACATTGATCGCGACTGTGGATACAAACAGCAAATTAAATGTATGTTTCGTATAGTTTTCAATGGCGATTACCACACTTTAATCTGAAGTAGAGCACATGAATGGTATTTAAAAATAAATTACAAATAGGGGAGAGTTGCCTATATTGGACCGGTTTTTAGATTGGACCATTTGTGTATCTCTATAAAGAAATATATTTACAGATGTTCCGTTGGGTATATTGATTTAAGGAGCGGAAATAAAATGTGCGGGAACAGTGAAACAGGTAATTAATTTGTTTGTCGTTTCACATCGTCGAGATATAGAAATACGTGGTGCGTAATCATTATTTTTCGTACTATTTGACGTGAATTTCATTTCACACCACCATAATTTTAAATAATACTAGTATAAAGTGTACTGTCTTAGCTACAATGTTACAGTCATACTTTCCATTTTCGTTTAAATATAACAATGAAAATATATTTTTCTGGTGCAACCTACAAGTTGCCTAATATTGGACCACCGCTTCTTGCCTAAATTGTACTGGTGTATTGTAGGATATAATCTATATCCTATATAAAAATAGTTCAAGAATAGTTCAAAGTATACTAAAAATGTTTTTTTTCTGTTAAATTTTTCTTTTTATTCAGATTCAAAATGGCAACAACACGTAAATATGGAAAATGTGAAATCCGCTAAAAAAATGTACTAATGTACCACGTGCACTGTATGATATTTTTTTCTGACTGTTTTTACTTTGTTCAATGTCCTGAACAGTTTCTTCTTAAATTGTAGATTTAATTTTATTGGTTTTTAGGAGCGGTCCAATGTAGGAAACCGGTGGTCCAAATTAGGAAATCAGTTGCCTGGAATGGACCAAAGCCATTAGTTTAGTTTTTTTAAGATATTACTCTTATCACAAATTTTTTCAAAACGACCAATACACCATACAATCTACGTATAATGCTTGTCTTTTTTCCGTTTCTCTTTGCATTCTACGATGTTGAAAGTTATATGAAAAATAAAAAAGTGGTCCAAAATAGGCAACTCTCTCGCTATTATAGTTGGTCCTCAAACAACGCAGTTCCAGTTATACATAGATTTTTTTCTTAAAAAATTGTGGAGTCAGCCGCGTGTTTATTTGGGAAGGTTGGGGAAGAACGAGAGCATAGATGACATCCATAAGCCATCAATTACGATTATCACAGCAGTGAGACGCGTATCGGAAAAAAAAAGACAGAATAGAAACCATCAATCGCTGTTGCAACAAGTAACACGTTCGGTGATAAAACTAGAAAATCGTAACGGACAGTGTGCCTCCCAGAGTTCGTTACATATATTTTTTCTTGCTTATAATTTTCTAAATATGTAATATGTTTTCAGTAGCTCAGTTTATTGTAAGGATACAGTATATGTGCATATGTACATACATATAAAATACAAAATAAGGCTTCTGGTTAGTAGTAAGCTATTAGAGTTAAGTTATTGGGAAGACAGAAATTTTATGCGTAAGATTAAAAATGACCGCGTTGTTCAAGGGTCAAGTGTATGTACAGGCATAACTACTACTACGGAATAAAAAGTAATCCTAGTTAATGCATAAATTAAATTTTCTAGCAACTATAAAATAACTGCACCTAATTTCACATACCCCAATTTAAATCGTGCTCCATTCAAAGGTAATCGATAGTTTTGTATCTATATAATTAGTCTCAAATAAAAAAAATTGTGCTTCATACAGGCTGGGTTGAAATTGTTAAAAATTTTAAGATTTTCAATCATCACGTGCAAAATATTCACTATCCTCAAAAACAGTTATTTATTGTATCTTGACATTGACTTCCAGGAAACCCAGAAAACAATACATACGCCAAATCCTACCTCTTCCACCTCATACCACCAATCAACACAATAAACACCAATTAAAATTCTACATTTCCACCACCATACCAATATACACAACTACATAGTCACAAGCTGATTCGTACCAACAAGTGTTTACACACACAAACACCAGAGAAAATATATTGAACAGTCAAAGTGTACACATCAATCACTCACAAGGGAAGGACACGAACTGACCAACTTTGATTTGGACGTGTTTTTGCAGAAAGGTAGCAAACAGATTCCTATTAATACAGTGAGTCATAGAAGAATTGGTACCCTCGCAATTCTTGAATTCAAATGACTAATATTCTTTAACAGTAAACATTCTGAAATGTTTGTCAGTAGGGATATATAATGCGATAACTAAGCTCTTAAATGATCTATCATTTATTGAAAAATAACAATTCACAGTAACATAAATAGAAACTTAAGCAAATCATCGCAAATTTTATTTCACAAAAGTACTCGTACTTGTACCAGTTGTATCTTTGTGAAATAAAAATATTTGTAAATTTCCTGTGGATCCTTGAAACTTTATAACGTATTTGTCATTAGTATACAACATTATGTTGAAAAAAAGCGGGGAAAATTACAAAATGAATCCAAAGGCAGTGAAGTGTCCATAGTGGAAAGAAAATGAATATTTATATGGAACGATGAAGGAATATTATATTTAGAAACTTCAAATTTAGCAAGTAGGAGTCATCAGTTATACTAAAACTATAAAATATTTATCCTTTATGAGAGAAGATTTTACCCCTTGAGTGCCAAATTGAAATCGAACAAACAGGTCAAAAAGTTGAAAATTCAAGCTTTAATATACTTTCCGTTTAAACAAGTTCTGATGAATATTAACAAAGTTATGGAACCTTAGATTTCGACAATTTTTCACTACTGTACAAGTGAGGCAATACTTTCTGCCAGTAGTGTACTGAGTAGAGATCGTAAGTTGCCGACCAATCAAATTAACTGGTAACAAAGAAAACGAACGGGATAAATCGAGGCCGAGTGAGATAGGCGATAACAAAGGAAAGCCATACCGTCTCGGAATGTCAACCATTGGCCGGCGAGAGCGTCACGCAGTCGAGTGTAGCGCCCCTCTTCCCCCTGTACCGATCAGTTTGGTGGTATGTACTCAGGTCTGTGAAATTAGCACCCCCAAATGCAAAATTTTATAAAAAACCAACAGTATTAGTTTGTCCGCGCTTTGTCCACATTTGTCCAAGCAAAATTTGCGTTTGTCCACCCTTCAAAAAAAAGTTATAAACAGATAAAGAAATTTGTCACCAGCACACTCATGAACATTTTTCCTTAATCTCAAGTTAGATATGATTGTCCGCGAATTGTTCATGTTCGTCCACTCAAAATTTTCGTTTGTCCACCCTTCAAAAAAAGTTATAAATAAATTAAGAATATGATATCAATACTCCCACGAACATTTTTCCTTCATTTCTCACTGAGATATGATTGTCCACGATATTTCCACGTTTGTTCACCCCAAATTTTCGTTTGTCCACCCAGCAGAATCGAATTATTAACAAAAAAACATAAATAATGAGATATGACAGCTCTGAGTATTTCATATTGCATTTTTTCTAAACTAAGGATTGGAATCGTTTGTGCAAGATATGTCCACGTTTGTCGACCTCTAGCAGAATTGAATTATTATTAACAAACAAAAACACCAAAAAAGAAGATTTAATATTGACAGCGACAAATGAAAATTTTTGGTGGACAAATGTGGATAAATCGTGGACAAACGATTCCAATGCTTAGTTTAGATAAAATGTAATAAGATATACTCTCGGCGATTAAATCTTATTTTTTTTTTTTTATTAATAATTCGATTCTCCTGTGTGAAAAATGTTCATGGGGGTGCTGGTGACAAATTTCTTTATTTGTTTATAACTTTTTTTTGAAGGGTGGACAAACGAAAATTTTGCTTCGACAAATGTGGACAAACTAATACTGTTGGTTTTTTATAAAATTTTGCATTTGGGGGTGCTAACTTCACAGACCTTATGTACTCGGCAACTGACGATCCCTGCTCAGTATACCAGTGAGCACTATGTATTCTACCAATAGCACCAGTGTACTGGACTACTTCTTTTTTAATCTAGTTTCAAGTCTGTACCGCACCCATTACTTTTTTTACACGTACTTAGTATTAATAAAACAATTTCGTGTAAAAATAAAAGTATAGGGTGACCAATGAGTCCTCGACAACTGTGATTAAAAAAAAAAAGTAGCACAAATATTAAAAATTTTTTCAAAAATGTTTAGTAAGAGGAAGATAATTAATTGTTAAGGTTTTCAAAGTGTTTGCCATCAGAAGTAAATGCAATGAGTGATACATTAATCGTTACCGCTACGTGGCCTCGGCAGCTTGACATCACTCGATGTCGCTTCTTGCAAGTTTTTTCTCACTCCCACACACAAGAGAAAAATATCCTACAGCGCACAGATCAATTAAAGACATAAAAGCATCAATAACTGATGTATTTCGATCAATTAGATCCGACGGGGGTATTTTTAATGTTCGAGAGTTTGTTGTACTATTAAAGAAATTAGTTTTCTAAATGAAACCACCCAAAAATGACTCCAAAAAATAGATATCTTTTTCTCGTAAACAATTTGAATAACATCTTCAATTTTGATTCTATCGAATTGCTGTATAGACCACTCAAATAACTGCTGTTTTTCTACAAATGTTAAAACAAAATGTTTTATTCTACATTAATTAGGTGTCGAGATAAGTTTCTTTTTTCAAATCACTATAGCGTTAATTTTTAACTTTCATAGTTCGTCCCAAGATGAAGTTTCGAGAAAGACTTATATTATCTGTTTCTTAATTGTCGAATGAATCCATTCAGAGACTTCTCTCATAAAAATCAACCCAGTTCCGGTATGCGAATGAGATAGCGCGCGGGAACGGAGTGGGGAGAGCCCACCGCGCGAACGAGCTCGAGCATCGAAATTGATCTTGCGCGTTATATCTGGCCGAGCCGTAAAAATTCAGGTTTTCTATACAACGAATTAACGTAGACCGATGAATTTGTTTATTTTGCGGTAACTCGAAGAAATATTATCAAATGGCTTAACCAATTTTGTAAAAAAAAAAAAAAAAAAAAAAACAATGTTAGCCTGAATTTATTACTTGATTTTTTTATTTGAAATTGATTCATAGTGTTTATTAAGCATACAGGGTTTTTGAGTGCTAAATATACATGCAATTTAGAAATGTAAGCCGTATAAAACAAGTTATGTTCTTTCAATTTGAAAAAGCTGCTTTCATGTTTGTCTCAGTTTTATAGTGAATCTTTTTATAAACATTATTTGTATCATTTAAAACATCGTGAGTAGATTAAACGGTTAATAAGAGTTTATAATAAAGAAAGTTTACGTGCAGCGATGAATTAAGTAATTATGACAAGATCAACAATAACTGGAGTAGTTAAATATAAATTTTATTTTAGAGGGGCGGTAATAAGTTCAGATAGTAAAAGTAGTAAACAGTTATGATATGTGTTTTCACAGCAATAAAAGGGATAATCCACTGAAACAGCTCTGCTTTTGCAAAATCACAGTAAACATATTTTCTGGAAATACCTCTCATATAAATAAATGAAGCGGCAATCTAATTCTTAGAAATAAATTATTTATCGCATACCTTCGAAGAAACTGAAAAATCGAGCGAAAAACAAGTCATTGTCCTTTTACTCTTGTTCATTATACTAACTCATAGTTTATTCGAGTACCTACGATAAAATAACATTACTTTTAATGAAATGTTACTTATGCGAAAGATTACTTACAAGGAAGGTTTCCCAACCCGGAGACGCCGATTTCAATGAAACTTCGTACGATTGTTAAGCAAGCAAAAATAAGGGACATGTCTTTTTTTTTATCGGCTAACATTCATTTTAAAGGGGTGAAACCACCCTTCAAAGTTTCGACTCAGAAATACTATCTCGAAAACCAGAGGAGATACATGAAAATTTCTAATGGGCACGTTTTATGGTTTTTCATGTACAATAATACAGTTGTCCAAAATATAATTGGTTCATAACAAAAAAATTTTTATAACTTTATTTTACAACTTATTCAAATTTACATAAGTAAAAAATATAAGTAAATTTGAAAAGTTGTAAAATAAAATATAAACATTTTTTTGTTATGAACAAATTGTATTTTGGACAATTTTTTAGCACCGTATTATTGTACATGCAAAACCATAAAACTCGCCCATTAGAAGTTTTCATGTATCTCCTCTGGTTTTCGAGATAGTATTTCTGGGTCGAAACTTCGAAGGGTGGTTTTACCCCCTTAAAATGAATGATAGCCGATAAAAAAAAGACGTGTCCCTTATTTTTGCTTACTTAACAAACGTACGAAGTTTCATTGAAATCGACGTCTCCGCGTTGGGCAATCTTCCTTGTTAGAAAACAGGGACAACTCTGACATTATTTATTTTTCAAATTGAAATAAACTTGTTTTATACTACATACATTTGTGAGGTGTGTATGTACACATACAAAAAAAATTTCTCCTTAGCGCGTACCATCCTGTATCTCAGCTCTTCGAAAAGCGTCTTGAGTCTCGCAGAGACGGCTGTTTATCGGACGCCTCGGAGGCTTGGCCTAAATCTTTCCTCCGCAGCATGGAAAGTAAAGTGTTTTTAATTGGAAAGGTGGATCTCTGGGTAAATCATGCGTGAAAGTGAAAGC